>NC_091362.1:23329230-23449230 GCF_038502225.1 Cherax quadricarinatus
TAGCAACCGGTGAAGAGGCGGCACCAGTTTGGAACCCACACCTAGCCAAGCACGTAAAGAAAGATCCATACATAGCTTTAAGCAGAGGTACGATAAAGCTCATGGTTCAGGGAGAGTGACCTAGTAGCGAACAGTGAAGAGGCGGGGCCAGGAGCTTGGACTCGACCCCTGCAACCTCAACTAGGTGAGTACAACTAGGTGAGTACACACACACACACACACACACACACACACACACACACACACACACACACACTGCACACACACACACACACACACACACACACACACACACACACACACACTGCACACACACACACACACACACACACACACACACACACACACACACACACACACACACACACACACACACACACACACACACACACACACACACACACACACACACACACACACACACACACACACACACACACACACACTGCACACACACACACTGCACACACACACACACACACACACACACACACACACACACACACACACACACACACACACACACACATATTGGAGTATGCGGCACCAGTTTGGAACCCACACCTAGCCAAGCACGTAAAGAAACTAGAGAAAGTGCAGAGGTTTGCAACAAGACTAGTCCCAGAGCTAAGAGGTATGTCCTACGAGGAGAGGTTAAGGGAAATCAACCTGACGACACTGGAGGACAGGAGAGATAGGGGGGACATGATAATGACATACAAAATACTGAGAGGAATTGACAAGGTGGACAAAGACAGGATGTTCCAGAGATTGGAGACAGTAACAAGGGGACACAGTTGGAAGTTGAAGACACAGATGAATCACAGGGATGTTAGGAAGTATTTCTTCAGCCACAGAGTAGTCAGGAAGTGGAATAGTTTGGGAAGCGATGTAGTGGAGGCAGAATCCATACATAACTTTAAGCAGAGGTACGATAAAGCTCATGGTTCAGGGAGAGTGACCTAGTAGCAACCAGTGAAGAGGCGGGGCCAGGAGCTTGGACTCGACCCCTGCAACCTCAACTAGGTGAGTACAACTAGGTGAGTACACACACACACACACACACACACACACACACACACACACACACACACACACACACACACACACACACACACACACACACACACACACACACACACACACGCACACATGCACACATGCACACACGTACTCATATACAACAGGCCTAGTGTCTAATCGACATGTGCCTAGGACAAAATAATAACTAACATACACGTACTCGTATACAACAGTCCTAGTGTCTAATCGACATGTGCCTAGGACAAAATGGTAACTAACACACACACACCGCACACACACACACACTGCACACACACACACCGTACACACACACACACACACCGCACACACACACACACACACACCGCACACACACACACACACACACACCGCACACACACACACACACACACCGCACACACACACACACACACACCGCACACACACACACCGCACACACACCGCACACACACACACACACACACACACCGCACACACACACACACACACACACCGCACACACACACACACACACACACACCGCACACACACACACCGCACACACACACACACACACCGCACACACACACACACCGCACACACACACACACACACACACACACCGCACACACACACACCGCACACACACACACACACACACACACACACACACACACACACACACACACACACACACACACACACACACACACACACACACACACACCGCACACACACACACACACACACTGCACACACACACACCGCACACACACACACACACAGACACACTGCACACACACACACACACTGCACACACACACACACTGCACACACACACACACACACACAAACACACACTGCACACACACACAATGCACACTGCACACACACACACACACACACACACTGCACACACACACACACACACACACACACACACACACACACACACACACACACACACACACACTGCACACACACACACACACACTGCACACACACACACACTGCACACACACACACACACACACACACACACACACACACACACACACACACACACACACACACACACAAACACACACTTCACACACACACTGCACACACACACTGCACACACACACACACACACACACACACACACACACACACACACACACACACACACACACACACACACACACACACACACACACACACCGCACACACACACACACACACACCCCACACACACACCGCACACACACACACACACACACACACACACACACCGCACACACACACACACACACACCGCACACACACACACACACACACACACACACACACCGCACACACACACACACACACACACACACACACACACACACACACACACACACACACACACACACACACACCCCGCACACACACACACACTGCACACACACACACACCGCACACACACACACACACACACACACACACACACACACACACACACACACACACACACACACACACACACACACCGCACACACACACACACAGAAGCTAGAGCATCAGGCGCATATAACAGGAAGGGCACTGCAATGGATCAGAGAATACCTGACAGGGAGGCAACAACGAGTCATGGTACGTAATGATGTATCACAGTGGGCACCTGTGACGAGCGGGGTCCCACAGGGGTCGGTCCTAGGACCAGTGCTATTTTTGGTATATGTGAACGACATGACGGAAGGGTTAGACTCAGAAGTGTCCCTGTTTGCAGATGATGTGAAGTTAATGAGGAGAATTAAATCTGATGAGGACCAGGCAGGACTCCAAAGAGACCTGGACAGACTGGACACCTGGTCCAGCAAATGGCTTCTCGAATTTAATCCTGCCAAATGCAAAGTCATGAAGATAGGGGAAGGGCACAGAAGACCACAGACAGAGTATAGGCTAGGTGGCCAAAGACTGCAAACCTCACTCAAGGAGAAAGATCTTGGGGTGAGTATAACACCGAGCATGTCTCCGGAAGCACACATCAATCAGATAACTGCTGCAGCATATGGGCCCCTGGCGAACCTGAGAACAGCATTCCGACACCTTAGTAAGGAATCATTCAAGACACTGTACACCGTGTATGTCAGGCCCATACTGGAGTATGCAGCACCTGTTTGGAACCCGCACTTGATAAAGCACGTCAAGAAACTAGAGAAAGTACAAAGGTTTGCAACAAGGTTAGTTCCAGAGCTAAGGGGAATGTCCTATGAAGAAAGATTAAGGGAAATCGGCCTGACGACACTGGAGGACAGGAGGGTCAGGGGAGACATGATAACGACATATAAAATACTGCGTGGAATAGACAAGGTGGACAAGGACAGGATGTTCCAGGGAGGGGACACAGAAACAAGAGGCCACAATTGGAAGTTGAAGACACAAATGAGTCAGAGAGATAGTAGGAAGTATTTCTTCAGTCATAGAGTTGTAAGGCAGTGGAATAGCCTAGAAAATGACGTAGTGGAGGCAGGAACCATACACAGTTTTAAGACGAGGTTTGATAAAGCTCATGGAGCGGGGAGAGAGAGGGTCTAGTAGCAACCGGTGAAGAGGCGGGGCCAGGAGCTAGGACTCGACCCCTGCAACCACAAATAGGTGAGTACAAATAGGTGAGTACACCGCACACACACACACACACACTGCACACACACACACCGCACACACACACACACCGCACACACACACACACTGCACACACACACACACACACACACACACACTGCACACACATACACATTTCTTTCAACAAACCGGCCATATCCCACTGAAGCAGGGTGACCCTATAAGAAAAACAAAAGTTTCTCTTAATAAATTTAGTAATATATATAGGAGTAGGGGTTACTTGCCCCTTGTTCCCCACATTGCAGTCGCCTCTTACGAAATGCACGGCTTATGGAAGAGGAATTCTTTTCCACTTCTCCATGGAGGCATACAGTGGATTTTTCCTTAGAACCTAACTAATAATTGTTCACGGAAATCCCGGCAAATTCGCAAAATTTTTTTTGGATTTTTTCGTGACAATACTTATATAATTTTTTATGCATTTTAATGCTAAATATTAAGAAAAGTATAATTTAAATTACCATATATTTACTGTATGTATACCAAAGAAAACAGGGTTGCAGGAATTACAGCATACCAAAGAAAATGGGCTTGCATGAATTACAGTACATATGAGGGGTAACATCGGTATTTTAGTCTAGCACTCCGGGAGACATAGCAGTACAGTACTTTATACGAGTTTATCTCTACATTTTTTTTTTTAAGGGTGTTGTATGAAGCTGAGTTTGAAATTAAATTAAAGTGTTTTGGGGGCATATTTAGGGTGTAAACTATAACAGTTGGCATAGGCATTTTTTTAATCGTGTCCATAATGCCTAGGCATAATAGAAGCTCTCTGCATTGCAACCCATTATTGTAAATACATAATCTCAGTGTACTATTTGCAAAGACGAATAAATAAATAAATAAATTTGCAGTTTTTCCAAATTCATGATTGGTCTTGGAACATAACCCTCGTGAATATGGGGGGGCTACTGTATATATATGGGTTTGCTAATATCATAGTGGTTACCTAGGGATCCGACATTGTTGTTAAGTACAAATGTTTTTGGTGTTGCTGAAGACAGTTTTGGCCGAGTTTGCTGTATAATATTTGCATTCTTGATCTGCAGTGAATTTATTATTATATAGATCAGAGAGGAGGTTCACTTAGCACAAGTCAGAGGAGCTTGAGGCTTAGAAAAAGAAGAGATGTGGAAACATAATGCATGAGAGGAGAAAGTTATTATAGTAACAATACTAACTCATGTATTTTTATGTCCTCCTGGAGACCTCTCCATGATCCGTCCAGTGTATGCACCCAAAGACTTCCTTGAGGTTCTCGCCACTCTCCACAACCCTAATTATGATGAAACTATGTAAGTAACACCAGCTAACACTCATCCTGCACATGGAGGTAACACTTAATAGTGAAATGACTTAACACTGTACCCAGATCACATAACACTCACTGCTTTGATCTTGGCATAGTCGGTAATTATATTTTGTAATTCTCACTTCCTGCGCTATTTAACTACATATTGTAACACTTAGCAATCATACTGCAAAACTAACACTCAGAAACCACTGCTGTACATAACCTTTATTTTTAAATCTCAGCTGAGGTTATATGGAACATAATAACAACATAATGTGCGTATTACGTTTTACTAAGCTTTTACACAGAATCGCAAGTCTGTATTAAACTGCTTCACCCACAGTGACTTCTCTGACCTGTCAAAATGTGAGAGGCCATAACCACCCCTTTCAACTCCTCTGCTTCATTAACTATATATATTACTGGCCTTTTTACATTTACTGTTGTATTATGTCTAAGGTTATTATTATTGCATAGATATGAGATCCTATTTGATAATAAATGGATAACTTACCTCCTGTGACCATACACACGATAACTGCTAGTCTAGGGTATAAAATAACATTCAGGACATCTCATGCCAAAACACAGCTCTCTTGAACAACAAGAGTTTCAATGAAACACAGCTGTTTAGAAAAACATATATTTATATTGTAAACAACATTAATATTGACACAAGCAGATGAGAAAAATACATCATAATTTACACCTGGAAAGTCCTAGAGGGACTAGTCCCAAATCTGCACACGGAAATCACTCCCCATGAAAGCAAAAGATTTGTTAGGCGGTGCAACATCCTTCCAGAACACCTTCCAAATATTTTTCACTCTACATATCATGATATTCCATACAGTGAAGATTTTAGGACTCATAACATATCTTGTTCTACCTCTTATGTTGTTGTACACTTTCTACAAGTTCATTAAGTGCAATATTCAGTTTATATACTGAAGTAGGGGTGGAGATTTGTTGCAGTTTATGAACTGTAGTATTAGCATGACAGTGATGGAATGAGTGATGATGACAGTGTTTCTGCCTTGGTGGGGAAATGGCCGATGTGTTAGAAAAAAATAATTACAATAATTTGGACTTGGAATCATATAATATATACATGTATATTGTATAGAGATAATTATGAATTAAGAAGACAAAAAAAATTATTTATATAGAAGTGAGATATATGGCATTAATTTTTTTTTTCAATGAACCGGCCATATCCCACCAAGGATATGCATGTACGTGCATGTGTAGTGTGATCTAAGTGCAAGGTGAAGTAGCAAGAAATACCTTTTATCCCACGTGTATGATATTAATATTAAGACATAACTTTGTAGCTACAGTTAGAGTAAGAGGTAGATAGGACAAGAGGAAAATGGCAACAAGTAAGAGGGAGGTGAAAGTGTATAAACTAAGGGAGGAAGAAGTTTGGGTGAGATGTAAGCAACTATTGGCAGAAAGGTGGGCTGGTGCAAGTATGAGTAGTAGGGGGGTTGAAGAGGGTTGGAATAGTTCTAAAAATGCAGTATTAGAATGTGGGGCAGAAGTTTGTGGTTATAGGAGGGTGGGTGCAGGAGGAAAGAGGAGTGATTGGTGGAATGATGAAGTAAAGGGTGTGATAAGAGAGAAAAAGGTAGCTTATGAGAGGCTTTTACAAATCAGAAGTGTTATAAGAAGAGTAGAGTATATTGAGAGTAAAAGTAAGGTAAAATGTGGTGAGAGAGTGCAAAAGGAGAGCAGATAATAGAGCAGGAGAGGCACTGTCAAGAAATTTTAATGAAAATAAGAAAAAATTTTGGAGTGAGTTAAATAAGTTAAGAAAGCCTAGGGAACGAATTTATTTGTCAGTTAAAAACAGAGTAGGGAAGTTAGTAGATGGGGAGATGGAGGTATTGGGTAGATGGTGAGAATATTTTGAGGAACTTTTAAACGTCGACGAAGAAAGGGAGGTGGTAATTTCATGCACTGGCCAGGGAGGTATATCGTCTTTTAGGAGTGAAGAAGAGCAGGATGTGAGTAAGGGGGATTTGCATGAGGCATTACGTAGAATGAAAGGGGGTAAAGCAGCTGAGAACTGATGGGATCATGACAGAAATGTTAACCCTTTGACTGTCGCAGGCCCCTTTCTGAAACTGTCATTCTATGTCGATAAATTTTTGGAAAAAAAATAAATTATTTTTTCGTATGAAATAATAGAGAATCTTTTCCCGATAGCAACGACACCAAAAGTACGAAATTTGGTCGAAAACTCACAGAATTACGCTCCTGCAAAATTAGCAGTCTCTGCGACATATACGCATTGGCGATTTTGCCGATTTTCAGCCCTGTTTTTGGCCAATTCCGTTGTTCCAGTTGACCAAACTCATAGCTATTTCCTTAGAACTCCATTTTGTCTATCTGTTGATTACAAGAAACCGCCCATTTACTGACTTGAACTACCCAATAAAGTGGTCAGAAATTGGCAATTTGGCCAATTTCACACAGCTTAAAAAAAATGCTAATTTCAAAATAGGGTCCAGAATAAACAATGTAGACATTCTTGGCACTAAAATAACATATCCTCTGTTCATTAGTCACATCTCTAGGCCTCTCTTATATTACTATCGCTTTCTATTTTTATTTTTTATTCATACCAAAAAAAAATCCAAAATTTACTGTTATGCAGACTACTGCATTATTGTAAAAATGGTATAAATAATATCAGTGTGCTAGTGAAAGAATATTAGACTCCTCAGTTGAAGTGTATTGGACGTGTGGTGTGATTTGTTTACTCCTGAACATTGGTAAAAATCGAACATTTCCGCTACTTTGAGCTCAATTTCAAGGTGGTTTTCATCGTGAAAGTAATCAAAATCATCTCTATTTCTGTAATATGTTTTCCATTTTATCACCTGAGACCATGAAAACAAGAATACAACAATAAATACTATACGAAAATACACATCAATTTCGGTGTTTTAATCGAAAAAAACGGTCAAAGTTTTTTTCTCTCACTATGCACTGCGTGCTGCAGGAATTTTTTTATGTGGTGCACACTGACCACACAGACCCATTCTCTCACATGTGGGCCTACCAGCTTTCTCCCGCTTGATTTGAAGCTGCTAGAATTTACGCGTATAAATACGTCAGAAACAGTGGTGTGTAAGACGTATATATACGACCGAAACAGTCAAAGGGTTAAAAGCAGGGGGAGACATAGTGTTGGAGTGGTTGGTATTTTTGTTTAATAAATGTATGAAAGAGGGGAAGGTACCTAGGGATTGGCAGAGAACATGTATAGTCCCTTTATATAAAGGGAAGGGGGACAAAAGAGAGTGTTAAAATTATAGAGGAATAAGTTTACTGAGTACGTATACCAGGAAAAGTGTACGGTAGGTTTATTATTGAAAGAATTAGAGGTAAGACAGAATGTAGAATTGCACATGAGCAAGGAGGTTTTAGAGTGGGTAGGGATGTGTAGATCAAGTGTTTACATTGAAGCATATATGTGAACAGTATTTAGATAAAGGTAGGGAAGTTTTTATTGCATTTATGGATTTAGAAAAGGCATATGATAGAGGGGATAGGGAAGCAATGTGGCAGATGTTGCAAGTATATGGAATAGGTGGTAAGTTACTAAATGCCGTAAAGAGTTTTTATGAAGATAGTGAGGCTCAGGTTAGGGTGTGTAGAAGAGAGGGAGACTACTTCCCGGTAAAAGTAGGTCTTAGACAGGGATGTGTAATGTCACCATGGTTGTTTAATATATTTATAGATGGGGTTGTAAAAAAAGTAAATGCTAGGGTGTTCGGGAGAGGGGTGGGATTAAATTATGGGGAATCAAATACAAAATGGGAAGTAACACAGTTACTTTTTGCTGATGATACTGTGCTTATGGGAGATTCTAAAGAAAAATTGCAAAGGTTAGTGGGTGAGTTTGGGAGTGTGTGTAAAGGTAGAAAGTTGAAAGTGAACATAGAAAAGAGTACGGTGATGAGGGTATCAAATGATTTAGATAAAGAAAAATTGGATAACAAATTGGGGAGGAGGAGTATGGAAGAAGTGAATGTTTTCAGATACATGTATTTGGGAGTTGATGTGTCAGCTGATGGATTTATGAAGGATGAGGTTAATCACAGAATTGATGAAGGAGAAAAGGTGAGTGGTGCATTGAGGTATATGTAGAGACAAAAAATGTTATCTATGGAGGCAAAGAAGGGAATATATGAAAGTATAGTAGTGTGAAGCTTGGGTTGTAAATGCTGCAGCAAGGAGGCGATTGGAGGCAGTGGAGATGTCCTAAGGGCAATGTGTGGTGTAAATATTATGCAGAAAATTCCGAGTGTGGAAATTAGGAGAAGGTGTGGAGTTAATAAAAGTATTAGTCAGAGGGCTGAAGAGGGGTTGTTGAGGTGGTTTGGTCATTTAGAGAAAATGGATCAAAGTAGAATGACATGGAGAGCATATAAATCTGTAGGGGAAGGAAGGCGGGGTAGGGGTCATCGACAAAAAGGTTGGAGGGAGGGGGTAAAGGAGGTTTTGTGGGCGAGGGGCTTGGACTTCCAGCAAGCTTACGTGAGCATGTTAGATAGGAGTGAATGGAGACGAATGGTATTTGGGACCTGACGAGCTGTTGGAGTGTGAGCAGGGTAATATTTAGTGAAGGGATTCAGGGAAACCAGTTATTTTATATAGCAGGACTTGAATCCTGGAAATGGGAAGTACAATGCCTGCACTTTAAAGGAGGGGTTTAGGATATTGGCAGTTTGGAGGGATATGTTCTGTATCTTTATACGTATGTATTTCTAAACTGTTGTATTCTGAGCACCTCTGCAAAAACAGTGATTATGTGTGAGTGAGTGAAAGTGTTGAATGATGATGAAAGTATTTTCCTTTTGGGGATTTCTTTCTTTTTGGGTCACCCTGCCTCGGTGGGAGACAGCTGACTTGTTAAAAAAATAAAATAATTAATCTGACACTTTATCCAGTAAACATAAAAAAAAAGTTATTTCTTCTGTATTTGAGAAATTAAATAGGCCTCAACTTGCCTTAGCGTGAAAATAAGGACATTGTTGGATACTGCTGCTCTTTGCATTATGATATAAAATGGTGCAGTGCTGTCACAGCTCTTGATATGAAGTGATATTATTGCTTAAATCTCATTAGGTTGATAAATTTATTTTTTCTTCAACAGAGAAGAAAATCTGTGGGGAAGTATCCAGTTACCACTCAAAGTCAACGACATCAAGGGTTTGGTGAGTCTTATAGTTTGGTGAGTCACTGATGAGCTAGGTCAACAGCACCATACTGCTATACCAGTAAGTCTCATGGAAATCTTGCTTTAAAAGAAAAAGACTGGCCTTTGAATATAATGACATTGAGTCATGAATTGAGTATAATGTAGTGGTGGTGTTGCAGGTAGAGCTATATGGTGAGCTTGCTACCTGCTGTAAGCACACTGGACTAGATGAGATGGTGGCAGGGGAATACAAGCCTAGTATGACTCTGGCTGAAGAAAGACTCATCATCGGACAGAAAGGTGAGGCTTATGGCACCTAAAGTTTATTATGAATAAAAACCAGTACTCACTCTGTATGGATCATGTAGCTATATCATGCCAAAAATAGTAGTAGTAGTGGGTTTCCAGTATATTCCTCCCCTCACCTGGATTCTTGTTATCTTGAATAATGTCACTACATAATAATAATACAATGGACCCCCGGTTATCGGCCGTAAGCCGTTCCTGAAGGTCGGCTGATAGCCAAAATGCCCAATAACCGAATTAATATTTCCCATAAGAATTAATGGAAATAAAATCAATTCGTTCCAAACAAAAATATTCACAAAAAAATATTTTTTTTTTTACAATTATGTAAGTATTACATACCTTTATTGAAGGCTAATGCTGACTTCTGGAAGATAGGGAGGAGGAAAGAGGGAGGAGTTAGTGTTTGGAAGGAGAAGCCCCCTCCATGAAGACTTTAGGTAGTAATGCCTTCTCTGGGGTTACTTCCCTTCTCTGTCTTTTAATGCCACTAGAACCAGATTGAGAGTCACTGGACCCCTGTCTCACAAAATAACTGTCCAGAGTGCTCTGTTTCTGGCGTCTGTTTAATATTTCCCTGAAGTGGGACAGGGTTTTGTCACTAAACATGTTGCAGATATGGCTTGTTTCAGCTTTGTCAGGGTGGTGTTTCTCTGCAAAAGCTTGCACCCTGGTCCACATTGCACACACCTCTTTAATCTTTGAAGAAGGCACCTCCTTCACTCCCTCTTCCTAATCCTCTTAAGCAAGTTCCTCAGCTGCAGTCTGTTGCTGTTCAAGTTGAAGCTCTTGCAGCTCTTCAGTGGTAAGCTCTTCCCTGTGGTCCTCCACCAACTCTTCCACATCCCCACCACTCACCTCTAACCCAAGGGACTTCCCCAAAGACACAATAGAGTCCACAGGGTCAGGGTCACGGTGAGTCTCAAACCCTTCAAAATCCCTCTCTCGGACACAATCTGGCTACAGTTTTCTCCAGAGTTCAAAGTCCTGGAAGTCACTCCCTCCCAAGCCTTACCTATAAGGCTTATGCAATGGAGGATAGTGAAGTGATTCCTCCAGAACCGTCTTAGGGTCAACTGAGTGTCCGAGGTCACTTCAAAGCACTTTTGAAATGTTGCTTTTGTGTAGAGTTTTTTGAAGTTAGAAATGACCTGCTGGTCCATGGGCTGGAGGAGAGGAGTGGTGTTAGGAGGCAAGAACTTCACTGTTATAAAACTGAAGTCCCTAAACACTTGGTCTTCCAAGTCTGGAGGATGTGCAGGAGCATTGTCCAGTAACAGGAGGAACTTGAGTGGCAATTTCTTTTCCAGGAGGTATTTTTGCACACTTGGACCAAACACATCATTAACCCACTCTTTGAAAATTTGCCTTGTGACCCATGCCTTATGATTAGCTTTCCACATCACACACAATCTGTTCTTCATGACATTGTTTTTCTTAAACACACTGGGATTTTCTGAGTGATACACAAGTAAAGGCTTCACTTTGAAATCCCCTCTAGCATTACTGCACAACAAAAGAGTAAGCCTGTCTTTCATAGGCTTGTGTCCTGGCAGTGCCTTTTCCTCCTGGGTAATGTAGGTCCTGTTTGGCATTTTCTTCCAAAACAGGCCTGTTTCGTCACAACTTGTTGGGGTTCGAATCCTTCAGCCTTTGCATAGTCCTGGAATTCGTGAACATACTTTTCAGCTGCACATTTGTCAGAACTTGCAGCCTCACCATGCCTTACAACACTGTGTATGCCACTCTGCTTCTTAAATCTATCAAACCATCCTTTGCTGGCCCTAAATTCACAAACTGCAGCACTTGTTCCAGGCATTTTCTTTGTAAGATCCTCATGGAATTGCTTTGCCTTCTCACAAATGATCGACTCCACAACACTGTCTCCCACTAATTGTTTTTCCTGAATCCACAATAATAATAAATTTTCCATCTCTTCTATTATTGGTGGCCTTTGTTTAGTTAGAAAAGTTACTCCTTTTGCAACATTAGCATCTTTGATTTGTTCTTTCTTTGCCAGGATGGATATAATTGTTGATTTATTCTTGCTGTACATCCTGGCAAGTTCCACCACCTTCATACCACTCTCATATTTTTGTATCACTTCACACTTAAATTCCATGGTGTTTCTCACTTTCTTTACCACAGGAACTTTACAAGGAACTTTCTTTGGAGCCATGGTTACTTATTTCACAGTTGTACTGCAAGAAAAACCACTAAAAACAATGGTAAACAAGTGAAATGTTTGGATGCATGAGCAGAAGCTTCCCCACCCACCGAGAGACAAAGCCAAACTGAAGCGCAAGCTGCCTCAGGCGGCGGATGGACGCGTCCAAAATGGCCGATAAGCGAGCGCCGAAAACCCCACCGATAACCGAGTTGGCCGATAACTGGGGGTTCACTGTAATAATAATTATAACGACTAGATGTATTTAAGCCATTGCACAATTCAAGATATCCCTGTATTGCATAACCCTGGTCCTCATACCTTAATACACACAACTGGACTAGTGCAGAGTGCAATGTAAATTTGTAATGCAGTTAAATATTAGCACTGATGATCTGAAGCAAATTGGAAGAGGCTTCACAAGTCATCCCATAAAAACTAATATTCCCGGGTGACTTAACCCTTTATTGTCCAAACATTAATCTACATTCTTACTCCTAGTGCTCCAAATTTAGATCGATGTTTTATTTTTCCTGCCTTTGAATTTAGCGTCAAAGGGCTGATAGGCCTAGGCAGCATAGAATGGGCTTTAAAACTCAGTGTGTGCTGTATTAAAAAAAATCTGGGACCACTTAATACCTTGTGGGGGCACCAGTTCAACTGAGCACCAGCTAGAGCAAACAGTGTGGCAAACCTCTGGGTTTCACTAATACCATGTTGTATTAACACTTTCCTTTTAGGAGGAAAATGATGTTGACCCCAAGTTTAGAGGCTTTGAGATGAATGTGATCACAATTGGTCAAGGAATATAAAAAATGTGGATAACCCATGTGCAACATTTGTGCCACATCCTTTCAATTCTGATGCAACTGGTAGTATCCTGCCAGAATATCCTATCACCTTTGCCCTAAGTAAAGAGAGAGAAATAATTCTGCAACATGTGTAAAACATGTTCAGCTAGCTGGCTGACTGGCTAGATGACTCTGGCTAGCTGGCTGGCTAGGTCTGTCTGTCCCTGTGTCTCTCTCTTTCTGTCTGCCTGTCTCTGTTTCAGAGAGTCTCATGAGCTAAAAATCAGGGACTAAGTTTATTTAGGCACGGGTACACATAAGTACAGTTATACATAGTGTAAATTACGTAGGATAACCCAAAGAAAAGCCAGACAAAGTGCTAAACTGTGCTTTTAGATGAGGCATGAGCATGACTGTGGCAAGTAATATGCATTTCCACTTTTTCAGACATGATGATTTTGCTATGTGTAATACTTGTTATAATCGACTCTGAGTGCATCACATTCCACAATCACTGTATGATGGAATCTGTTCAATAACTGCAGAATGTCACTTCTGCTCTGATTTAAACTTTTGGTGTTGATGAGCGGCTTTCTCTGAGACAGAGAGAAAGTGAAAGAGAAAGTGAGAGAGAGAGAGAGAGAGAGAGGCAGACAGTGACAGGCATGTTTATATGTGTGGAACAGTGAGAACAAATAAAAAATGATATATATTGAGTGACTGCACCGTCAGCAATGTAGAGTGACTCTCTTGCCTGACACCGTGCTTCATATACTCAGCATTTCTAAAAACATTGCAGGGACCAATAAATAATTTGTATATATTTCTAGACAACAGTATGCTACCAAGGCAGGTGAACATGTTCACCTGCCGAGTGTGTTTTTGACTGATTACTATTTTTGTGCCTAATATTGGTATGAGAATAAAGATTGAATATAAAATCACAAGAAGTACAGTAGAACCCCCATTTTCACTGATTTGGTATCCGCAGTTTCAGTTATTCACAGTTTACTGTGGCTTAAAAATATCTCTTAATTTTGCATAATAATAGGCCTCAAAGCACAAAAGTAAAGAAACTGGCAGTTTTTTAAACCTAAGAGAAGTCGTGAAGTGCTTCCCATCAGTGAAAAAGTGATAATTGTCCATTATTGTGCATAATTTATCACTTAAACTTTATAATAGGTATGTGTATGACTTATATATATAGGGTTTGCTACTATCCATGCTTTCGGTATACACAGCAGGTCCTTGGAACGTATCCCACGGATACAGGGGTCCTACTGTGCTGTAAATTGTATTTTTTTTTTTCAGCAAGTCGGCCGTCTCCCACCAAGGCAGGGTGACCCAAAAAGAATGAAAATCCTCAAAAAGAAACTACTTTCATCATCATTCAACACTTTCACCTCACTCATACATAATCACTGTCTTGGCAGAGGTGCCCAGATACAACAGTTTAGAAGCATATATAAAGATATATAACATATCCTTCCAAACATAAAAATAATGTAGACTAAAAAAAAATGAGAAAAAAAAGGTATATCAGTAACATTTCTGCAAGTGGCAGGGCTCCGTGTTGCCGTCAGGTGAGCATCTAGTGCCAAGTTGGCCACCTTGCATCTTGATAAGTACTGGCCCTTAAATTTTTTTTGGTCTTATTACACAGAAAATTGTCCTCTTTGTTTAAAAAAAAATAAAAATATTCAGAGCAATAGCAGTGAAAATGTAGATCAATGTTTGGATAGTTAAAGGGTTAATTAGAATGAGAATTTCACATACACACTTGAATTTCTTTTCACTGTCTACCATCATTGAATTAAGAGCCACCATTTTTTGAATGTTTGATGCCAAGCAACAGGGACTTTTGGAGACATTCAAGTAATCTTGTCCAAGTTACAATACACCTGCATTGAAAATTTGAAGTAGATCAAATGAGGAAAAACTGGAACTTCGAAAGACAAAAAAATTCTGGCAACAACTTAAGGTTTACCTTTGGGGATATCCTCTTTTTGTGACTGCTTTAATAATAATAATAATAATTATCAGGATTTGGGTCATTCCAGCTCCAATTTTGATATAATTTTACATGAAGGTTGGCATGTATATCAAACTAAGTTTGGGAAAATTTTAGTTCATGATATGTAATAATAGTAATACTATGGCAGATGAAAATTTCACTGACCTGCAGCACACAATCAGTCTTTCAGGTTATTGCTGTGGCAGATCTTGAAGAATAAAAGTTGTGTAAGTAGACATGTCTATACAACTTTCGGAGCTGATTTCAAAAATTGTAGTCATAAAACTTGCATGCTTTTACTTTTTTCACAGTATGAAGCCAAAGTAGGCAAAACAGTGTTGCTTAAAATTGAATCTTGAATTCAGCTGTCTATATCTCTAAAGGAAAACATTATTTTAGTATGACATTATTGTAGCCAGCTACCCAATTGGACATCATCACAATCCTAAAATATCAGACTCCAAACATTTTTAGTTCCTGTGTTAATGGTACCTAAAAATGCCCTCACAGACCTCATAGTGAATTTTAGGCTATTTTCTTATAAAACCTTTATTAGAAAGTGCAGATTCCAAACTACAAGATGTCTATATTCTGGATAGGCATTTTGCCCTTGAAGGGAGAAAACAGACCTTAAAATAACGTGATTTTTGGCTTGCACAATGTTATAATGAAAATCAGGCATTTTTCAGTTGTTGTTACAGAGCAACAACAGCTACTGTATAGCCCTTGTGGCTTAGCGCTTCTTTTTGATTATAATAATCATAATAATAATAATAATAATAACAACAGCTAGAACTTCGTGTTTAGGTGTCCTTATACAATTATCATTGGTGATTTCAATTGTCATCTGAATTGATAGGGACTGAAATTTATTTTGCAAATTAAGCTTAGAGGTGTCACTCCAAACATTCAATATCCCAAACCCTTCCTTTAAAGTGCAGGCAATGTACTTTTCATCTCCAGGGCTCAAGTCCAGATTACTGGTTTCCCTGAATCCCTTCAGAAAACATTACCCTGCTCACATTCCAATACTGCTCTTATCTACTATGTAGTTAATACTGACATTTGATAGAAAAAATTATCAGAAAGGAAACAGATTTAGGTGTTGGAAATCCATTATGTACATCTTGAATAAACTCTTATTGTTAGTTACCAGCTAAGCTAAAAAGTAATAGGCATCTTGGAAAAATGTAAACAGTTGAAACTATTGTAAGCAGGTTCTTCACTACTAATACTGGATAATCAAAACATATGCATTAGAACACTCATGAATTTGAGGTTTCAAGTGTAATTGTTTATTAGTAGTTACAGGAACATGGCTTATGTTTATAGTTTATTGTCTTTTGTTGTAAATTTATAATTTTTTAAAATTATCAATGGTTTGTGTGTATGTGCACACTAGTAGTGGAGAGGAACCATGGGCCACTGAGTCGTGAGCTGTGCAAAACTGGATGTCCTGCTAGCCTCCGAGGCAGCCTCTGGCACCAAGTACTGGGGTTAGAGATTACTGATAAGGTGTGTTACTGCCCTTTGGCCTCGCTTCTACTTTATACTTGTTCAATCTTGATTTGGTAGCTAGAGTAGGGCTGTGATACACAGCCTTCATGAATGTAGTTCCACTTTGATAACTTTTCTGTGTATATACAGTATATTTCTATTGTTACCTTTATTATTATTATAAATTTTTTTAAACATGCTGGCCATTTCCCCAGCAAGGCAGGGTAACCCAAAAAAGAAACACTTTCACAGCAAATAACCCAAATCTTCCCTTTAGAGTTCAGGCACTGTACTTCCCACCTCCAGGACTCAAGTCCAGTTAACCGGTTTCTCTATCTTTCACAAAACATTACCCTGCTCACACTCCAACAGCTCATCAAGTCCCAAAAACCATTAATCCCCACTCTTATCTAACATGCTCACACATGCTTGCTGTATGTCCAAGCCCATTACACACAAAACCTCTTTTACCTTCCCCCCTCCATCCTTTCCTAGGAAGACCCCTGACCCGCCTTCCCTCCACTACAGATTTATACACCTTCCAAGTCCTCTTATTTTGCTCCTTCTCTAAATGACCAAACCACCTCAGCAACTCCTTTTCATCCCTCTCCTCCTCCTCCTCCTCCACACCTTCTCCTAACTCTCACACTACAAATTCTCTGCATGATATTTATACCACATATTGCCCTTAGACACAACATCTCCACTTCCTCTTTGATGCAACATTCACAACCCATGCTTCACACCTATATAAGAGTGTTGGTACCACTATACTCTCATACATTCCCTTCTTCACATTCATAGATAATGTTCTTTGTCTCCACAGATACAGATAATTATTATTATTATTAAGATTAATGTAATTTTGTTTAAATTATTATGAGTAAACATAATTATTATATCGATAAGTAATAATATTGATAAAATAATGTAACTATCATGTAAATACTGAAGAGAGATTAAGTGAGGAAGCCTGGAGAGCAAATAGATTCAGCAGTTCAAATAAAAAATGAGTAATGTATGATGGGGAGGTAGAGATATAGTACTGGAAAGATGGAGAGGATATTCTGACTAGTTATTGAAGGAGTGCAGGCACTGCCCTTCCCTCCTCCAGGACTTATAAATAAGGCAGGAATATGATTACTGGTATGTACACTACAACTGATAATAGAAATGAGGAAAGACGTATGTTTGAAGAAGTAATTAGCTTGTGGAATAAAATGTCCCAAGTCACTTTGTGGCATTTATGTCTACATTTGTCTAGAGAATGTGTGACTGGTGAAACAAGCTTTATTGAAAAATTCTGTAAAGACAATTTTAATGGCAGCACTGCAAGTACATGGATGAGCTGGTGCAGGCAGTGATGCAACACGAACTCTTGGTGGATAAGCTTATCATGAAGGTGAGGTTCTCACTGTACACACTAGTTACACTTTCCATAAATCTAAACCTTCAATGGCTAAATAAATTTGTATAACTTTTCCAGTTGATTCTAAGAAGCAGTGATTATTATGCTCACTCTACAAATATTTCCACAGGACATCCAGCTGACAGCTTCTAATGATGACCAGTACTTTGTATTTGAAGATATATTATTCCAGGTAAGCCTGTAACCCCTCAGTAGATAGATGAATCATTGTCCACAAAAGCTGTACAAGTATAAATACTGTAGTATAATACATGTTTTCCCCTCAGGTCACAAAACAGGTGAGTAGTATTTATTGTAGGAAGTCAGGTGTGGTAGGTATGGTAGCCTGCCTAGATACTATGTCTACACTTAACCCTTTGAGGGTTGAGACCCTTGATCATTCACTCCCACCCAGGGTCAAAAAATATTCGGAAAAAAAAAATTATTTTTTCTTACCAAAATCTTTAGAATATTTTTCTGATTGTAACAGGCCAATTTTTTTTTTTCTTTGTGATCAATACTTACCAAGATATAGAGGCTTGAAGGTGACAGAAAGTGAATCACTTATCCCAACATCACCGACTGCCAGTCACTCGGTAATCTTATATTTACTTTTAATGTACTATTTTCTTTTATTTTTTAATATTTTATTTTTTCAAGTAACTTTTATGGTCTGTGAGACCAGTATAAGGTATATTGTATATAAATTCACTCATATGCTACACAATAACCGCACAAACATTGTTGTTGTTCTATGGTTTACAAAATATGTACACATGAACCAACAATAAAATGTTATTTATTACTATTTTTCTATAATATATAAACACATATAGAGTCACTGGACATCTTCCTAGAAGTGCTGCAGCTTGTGGAACTCTTTGAAACATGGTGTTATGAACAGTGGTGTTTTACACTCCTCACACATAAAACGAGTGTCTGTGTTTTTTTTTTTTTTTTTTTTTGTATGTGCACAGACAAAACACCTCTTCTGAGCAGTTTTCTTTGTAGTAGGAGGCAGTTGTATTAGGTAGTGATCACCAGGCCTCAGACGAGAGGGTAGTTGTTGATCAGTTCATAGGCGGTTTTCTGTTGCAAGTGTTGTTACTTGGTACTTGAATAATATTTCTCTAATGACAGGACAAACAAAATTGACCATATGGTGGTTTGTTTCTGGTTTTCAACTTATACATATTATAAGCATTGAGCATGGAAATGTCCAGAAGATGAAAAAAGAGTTTTATATACCACTTATAACTCTTGTGAACACAATCAGCAAACCCTATTTGCATGTCACATTTGTCCACTAAGTACGTATTGAGGGTGTAGTCCACAGCTGCAGGTTTTAGAATGGGTTCATTGGTCTCTATTCTGCCTGCCAGTATCTGTCATTTCATTTCAGTGAATTGATGTCAACAGTGTGACATCTCGTTTGTCATGCCACCGAAATGCCATAATGTCATTCGCAGCAAACGCCTGCACCTTCCCTCTGTGAGTGCCAAACTCGAACTTAGGCATATGCTTATGATTTGCACACACTGTACTGCACACATCTGTCATATTCACTTGCAAAAAAAAAATCACTGAGTAAGGGGCTTGTGTACCAGTCATCAATATATAATATATGCCCCTTAACAAGATATGGTTCCATCATTGTTCTAACCACATCACCAGAGATACCTAGTAACTTCCTGGTATCTTGCAATGTATTACTTCCAGTGTACACAATAATATCCAATACAAGACCACTAGCAATCACAAAGTACAAACAACTTTATACCTAAGCGTTTCCTCTTGCTTGGTATATACTGCTTGAATGACAGTCTACCTAAGAACAAGATCAAAGACTCATCAATAACAAGCTTCCTGAAGAGATGAAAATACATAGAGAATTTGTTTCAGATACATAAACACATTCCTAATCTTATATAACCTGTCTTTTCTGTCAGGCCTGGTTTTGTCCGAGAAGTGTAGCATACATAATAGTAGCACAAATTGATTCACTGGTATTATATCACTGAAAACTGGAGTTGCAATCAGGCGATCTGTTGACCAGTATGATTTGACACTGTGCTTATACACATCTGGCATAAGCATTATTGTGGCAAAGAAAAGATACATCTCAGCCACAGTTGTGCCCTTCCACTGGTGTTGGCATGATCTTGGTGAAAGAATTGTGTTTGCCATGGTGTAATCAAAGTATGTGTTGCTTTCCCTGACAATAATTTCCATCATGGGTTCATCAGAGAATAACTCGAAACATTCCAGTTCAGTGGCATTGTTCCCAAGTATACAAGATGGCCATATTCCACTTCAACTTTCATCAAAGTGATGGGGATTGGGAACAAAATTGGCATCTTCCTGCCAATCCCAGATGCTGTCTGCTGGTGGGTACTGGATATTAACAGGTGGTTGTGGTTGTGAAGGTTGTGGTTGTGCAGGTTGGTGTGGTGGGTGGGTGGGTGAGGGCGAGCTTTGTTGTAGCTCAGCTGAGTCAGCAGCGTGGGTACCAGCATGGGGCACTGCTGGTGTCTCATGGTGCATGGCACCACCACCATCTGATGATGCATGCACATTATCCATCCCAATTGTAACAGTATCATCTTTATTTTCACTATCTGTTCCTGTTGTATGGCCACGAGATGTACTCCTTTCCCTTGGAATAGCACATGGCACACTACCAGAGTGCATGTAGTGTCATACATACTGACGCTTCACCGGAGAATATTCCACTTCGCTCTCGCTACTGGAACTGTTTGCAAGAGCTTAGATATATTCACTATCATCACCACTGCTTACATCTGGGTCCTGGACACGGGAAAATATGAGTTTCCTCTTTCATTCTGGTACAACTGAACGTGAAAAAGATGGCCTAGTACCAGAGGTGGAAGGTTGAGGGCCATCTGGGCTTTCATCACTATTACCGATATTATGTTCATTACTTTTGTTCACAAACTTCTCAAAACCATGAAATTCATCTTCGCTGACACTTCCATCTGTGCTAGAACTATCACTTACCTGGAGTTTACCTGGAGAGGGTTTTGGGGGTCAACGCCCCCGTGGCTCGGTCTGAGACCAGGCCTCATGGTGGATCAGGGTCTGATCAACCAGGCTGTTACTGCCGACTGCACGCAAACTGACGTACAAACCATGGAACAGTTGGTCAGGTACTGACTTTAGGTGCCTATCCAGTGCCTTCTTGAAGACAGCCAGGGGTCTATTGGTAATCCCCCCTTATGTTTGCTGGGAGGCAGTTGAACAGTTTTGGGCCCCAGACACTTACTGTGTTGTCTGTCAGTGTACTCGTGGCACCCCTGCTTTTCACTTGGGAACAGAAGAGTCCCAATTCACCTGGGGGTGAGGAGTTTCATACTACGAGGCATGGTAAACAAGGCGTACTGAAATGGCATTCCCACAATGCAGTGCAGGTGCCCCGATTTTTTCCTACTGCATACACTGACCACGCAGACCCATTCTCTCACATGTAGGCCTACCAGCTTTCTCCCACTCGATTTAAAGGCGCTAGAATTTTGACGTATAAGTATGGGACTGACCCTGGCTGGTAAGCCGTACATGTATGGGACTGACCCTCAAAGGGTTAATATACGATATTTAAAGCAGCCCAAAGCAATAAAATAAACATACAGTATACTCATTACTAACGTTAAAATATGTGTAGTCTTAATGTAGGGTGAGAGGTGAGTATTTATTATAGAAAAAAGTCAGGTGTGGTAGGTACTACACCAGCTACCACACCTACTCGAAATATATAACTTAAATTTAAAGTGCCCCAGAGTGATTATTATTATTACCATCGACATACCTTGTTCACTGAGTTTAATCATTTCTAACAACTGCCCTTAGATGCCACCATAAATGAAAGAGAATGAGTAAATGAGAGAGAGAGGAGGAGATGCTGAGAATTGTAAAGAAACAGACAAAGGTGTAAGGGGAGTCACTCGGCCAGATGTGTATTAATACCTGTTTACTTTTGATTCAAACAAGTATGTACATTTGCATGAGTTGGTGAAGCATTGACCCCACAACACAAACACTTTGTGTACAAGTTGTCTTCACGTTAATGCAGCAGAAAAAATAAATAGCTACAAATGAAGGCATACAAAAGGAATAATGTTCTGCAGTTGCCAGTAATACTATAGTACGTATACACACTTTCACTGATGTTGGACTAGAGAAAACGTAATTCTTGCTGTCACTCCTACAAGTCGCCCAGCTACCACATCTTATATTTGTCAAATTTACATTCTACTGTGGGTGTATGTATTATGTTTATATATATATTTTTTTTTTTTTTTCAACAAGTCGGTCGTCTCCCACCGAGGCAGGGTGACCCAAAAAAGAAAGAAAATCCCCAAAAAGAAAATACTTTCATCATTCAACACTTTCACCACACTCACACATTATCACTGCTTTTGCAGAGGTGCTCAGAATACAACAGTTTAGAAGCATATACGTATAAAGATACACAACATATCCCTCCAAACTGCCAATATCCCAAACCACTCCTTTAAAGTGCAGGCATTGTACTTCCCATTTCCAGGACTCAAGTCCGACTATATGAAAATAACCGGTTTCCCTGAATTTTTTTTTTTTATTATCACACCGGCCGATTCCCACCAAGGCAGGGTGGCCCGAAAAAGAAAAACTTTCACCATCATTCACTCCATCACTGTCTTGCCAGAAGGGTGCTTTACACTACAGTTTTTAAACTGCAACATTAACACCCCTCCTTCAGAGTGCAGGCACTGTACTTCCCATCTCCAGGACTCAAGTCCGGCCTGCCGGTTTCCCTGAATCCCTTCATAAATGTTACTTTGCTCACACTCCAACAGCACGTCAAGTATTAAAAACCATTTGTCTCCATTCACTCCTATCAAACACGCTCACGCATGCCTGCTGGAAGTCCAAGCCCCTCGCACACAAAACCTCCTTTACCCCCTCCCTCCAACCCTTCCTAGGCCGACCCCTACCCCGCCTTCCTTCCACTACAGACTGATACACTCTTGAAGTCATTCTGTTTCGCTCCATTCTCTCTACATGTCCGAACCACCTCAACAACCCTTCCTCAGCCCTCTGGACAACAGTTTTGGTAATCCCGCACCTCCTCCTAACTTCCAAACTACGAATTCTCTGCATTATATTCACACCACACACTGCCCTCAGACATGACATCTCCACTGCCTCCAGCCTTCTCCTCGCTGCAACATTCATCACCCACGCTTCACACCCATATAAGAGCGTTGGTAAAACTATACTCTCATACATTCCCCTCTTTGCCTCCAAGGACAAAGTTCTTTGTTTCCACAGACTCCTAAGTGCACCACTCACTCTTTTTCCCTCATCAATTCTATGATTCACCTCATCTTTCATAGACCCATCCGCTGACACGTCCACTCCCAAATATCTGAATACGTTCACCTCCTCCATACTCTCTCCCTCCAATCTGATATTCAATCTTTCATCACCTAATCTTTTTGTTATCCTCATAACCTTACTCTTTCCTGTATTCACCTTTAATTTTCTTCTTTTGCACACCCTACCAAATTCATCCACCAATCTCTGCAACTTCTCTTCAGAATCTCCCAAGAGCACAGTGTCATCAGCAAAGAGCAGCTGTGACAACTCCCACTTTGTGTGTGATTCTTTATCTTTTAACTCCACGCCTCTTGCCAAAACCCTCGCATTTACTTCTCTTACAACCCCATCTATAAATATATTAAACAACCACGGTGACATCACACATCCTTGTCTAAGGCCTACTTTTACTGGGAAAAAATTTCCCTCTTTCCTACATACTCTAACTTGAGCCTCACTATCCTCGTAAAAACTCTTCACTGCTTTCAGTAACCTACCTCCTACACCATACACTTGCAACATCTGCCACATTGCCCCCCTATCCACCCTGTCATACGCCTTTTCCAAATCCATAAATGCCACAAAGACCTCTTTAGCCTTATCTAAATACTGTTCACTTATATGTTTCACTGTAAACACCTGGTCCACACACCCCCTACCTTTCCTAAAGCCTCCTTGTTCATCTGCTATCCTATTCTCCGTCTTACTCTTAATTCTTTCAATTATAACTCTACCATACACTTTACCAGGTACACTCAACAGACTTATCCCCCTATAATTTTTGCACTCTCTTTTATCCCCTTTGCCTTTATACAAAGGAACTATGCATGCTCTCTGCCAATCCCTAGGTACCTTACCCTCTTCCATACATTTATTAAATAATTGCACCAACCACTCCAAAACTATATCCCCACCTGCTTTTAACATTTCTATCTTTATCCCATCAATCCCGGCTGCCTTACCCCCTTTCATTTTACCTACTGCCTCACGAACTTCCCCCACACTCACAACTGGCTCTTCCTCACTCCTACAAGATGTTATTCCTCCTTGCCCTATACACGAAATCACAGCTTCCCTATCTTCATCAACATTTAACAATTCCTCAAAATATTCCTTCCATCTTCCCAATACCTCTAACTCTCCATTTAATAACTCTCCTCTCCTATTTTTAACTGACAAATCCATTTGTTCTCTAGGCTTTCTTAACTTGTTAATCTCACTCCAAAACTTTTTCTTATTTTCAACAAAATTTGTTGATAACATCTCACCCACTCTCTCATTTGCTCTCTTTTTACATTGCTTCACCACTCTCTTAACTTCTCTCTTTTTCTCCATATACTCTTCCCTCCTTGCATCACTTCTACTTTGTAAAAACTTCTCATATGCTAACTTTTTCTCCCTTACTACTCTCTTTACATCATCATTCCACCAATCGCTCCTCTTCCCTCCTGCACCCACTTTCCTGTAACCACAAACTTCTGCTGAACACTCTAACACTACATTTTTAAACCTACCCCATACCTCTTCGACCCCATTGCCTATGCTCTCATTAGCCCATCTATCCTCCAATAGCTGTTTATATCTTACCCTAACTGCCTCCTCTTTTAGTTTATAAACCTTCACCTCTCTCTTCCCTGATGCTTCTATTCTCCTTGTATCCCATCTACCTTTTACTCTCAGTATAGCTACAACTAGAAAGTGATCTGATATATCTGTGGCCCCTCTATAAACATGTACATCCTGAAGTCTACTCAACAGTCTTTTATCTACCAATACATAATCCAACAAACTACTGTCATTTCGCCCTACATCATATCGTGTATACTTATTTATCCTCTTTTTCTCAAAATATGTATTACCTATAACTAAACCCCTTTCTATACAAAGTTCAATCAAAGGGCTCCCATTATCATTTACACCTGGCACCCCAAACTTACCTACCACACCCTCTCTAAAAGTTTCTCCTACTTTAGCATTCAAGTCCCCTACCACAATTACTCTCTCACTTGGTTCAAAGGCTCCTATACATTCACTTAACATCTCCCAAAATCTCTCTCTCTCCTCTGCATTCCTCTCTTCTCCAGGTGCATACACGCTTATTATGACCCACTTCTCGCATCCAACCTTTACTTTAATCCACATAATTCTTGAATTTACACATTCATATTCTCTTTTCTCCTTCCATAACTGATCATTTAACATTACTGCTACCCCTTCCTTTGCTCTAACTCTCTCAGATACTCCAGATTTAATCCCATTTATTTCCCCCCACTGAAACTCTCCTACCCCCTTCAGCTTTGTTTCGCTTAGGGCCAGGACATCCAACTTCTTTTCATTCATAACATCAGCAATCATCTGTTTCTTGTCATCCGCACTACATCCACGCACATTTAAGCAACCCAGTTTTATAAAGTTTTTCTTCTTCTCTTTTTTAGTAATTGTATACAGGAGAAGGGGTTACTAGCCCATTGCTCCCGGCATTTTAGTCGCCTCATACGACACGCATGGCTTACGGAGGAAAGATTCTTTTCCACTTCCCCATGGACAATAGAAAAAATAAAAAAGAACAAGAGCTATTTAGAAAAAAGAGAAAAACCTAGATGTATGTATATATATATATGCATGTGCGTGTCTGTGAAGTGTGACCAAAGTGTAAGTAGGAGTAGCAAGATATCCCTGTTATCTTAGCGTGTTTATGAGACAGAAAAAGAAACCAGCAATCCTACCATCATGCAAAACAGTTACAGGTTTTTGTTTCACAGTCATCTGGCAGGACGGTAGTACTTCCCTGGGTGGTTGCTGTCTACCAACCTACTACCTACCTCCCTGAATCCCTTCACTAAATATTACCCTGCTCACACTCCAACAGATCGTCAGGTCCCAAGTATCATTTGTCTCCATTCACTCCTATCTAACACGCTCATGCATGCTTGCTGGAAGTCCAAGCCCCTCGCCCACAAAACCTCCTTTACCCTGTCTTTCCAACACTTTCGAGGACGACCCCTACCCCTCTTTCCTTCCCCTACAGATTTATATGCTTTCCATGTCATTCTACTTTGATCCATTCTCTCTAAATGACCAAACCACCTCAACAACCCCTCTTCTGCCCTCTGACTAATGCTTTTATTAACTCCACACCTTCTCCTAATTTCCACACTCCGAATTTTCTGCATAATATTTACACCACACATTGCCCTTAGACAGGACATCTCCACTGCCTCCAACCGTCTCCTCGCTGCTGCATTTACCACCCAAGCTTCACATCCATATAAGAGTGTTGGTACTACTATACTTTCATACATTCCCTTCTTTGCCTCCATAGATAACGTTTTTTGACTCCACATATACCTCAACGCACCACTCACCTTTTTTCCCTCATCAATTCTATGATTAACCTCATCCTTCATAAATCCATCCGCCGACACGTCAACTCCCAAGTATCTGAAAACATTCACTTCTTCCATACTCCTCCTCCCCAATTTGATATCCAATTTTTCTTTATCTAAATCATTTGATACCCTCATCACCTTACTCTTTTCTATGTTCACTTTCAACTTTCTACCTTTACACACATTCTCAAACTCATCCACTAACCTTTGCAATTTTTCTTTAGAATCTCCCATAAGCACAGTATCATCAGCAAAAAGTAACTGTGTCAATTCCCATTTTGAAATTGATTCCCCATAATTTAATCCCACCCCTCTCCCGAACACCCTAGCATTTACTTCTTTTACAACCCCATCTATAAATATATTAAACAACCATGGTGACATTACACATCCCTGTCTAAGACCTACTCTTACTGGGAAGTATTCTCCCTCTCTTCTACACACCCTAACCTGAGCCTCACTATCCTCATAAAAGCTCTTTACAGCATTTAGTAACTTACCACCTATTCCATAAACTTGCAACATCTGCCACATTGCTCCTCTATCCACTCTATCATATGCCTTTTCTAAATCCATAAATGCAATAAAAACTTCCCTACCTTTATCTAAATACTGTTCACATATATGCTTCAATGTAAACACTTGATCTACACATCCCCTACCCACTCTGAAGCCTCCTTGCTCATCCGCAATTCTACATTCTGTCTTACCTCTAATTCTTTCAATTATAACCCTACCGTATACTTTTCCTGGTATACTCCGTAAACTTATTCCTCTGTAATTTTTACAATCTCTTTTGTCCCCTTTCCCTTTATATAAAGGGACTATACATGCTCTCCGCCAATCCCTAGGTACCTTCCCCTCTTTCATACATTTATTAAACAAAAGTACCAACCACTCCAACACTATATCCCCCCCTGCTTTTAACATTTCTGTCATGATCCCATCAGTTCCAGCTGCTTTACCCCTTTTCATTCTACGTAATGCCTCACGTACCTCCACCACACTTACATTCTGCTCTTCTTCACTCCTAAAAGATGGTATACCTCCCTGGCCAGTGCATGAAATTACCGCCTCCCTTTCTTCCTCAACATTTAAAAGTTCCTCAAAATATTCTCGCCATCTACCTAATACCTCCCTCTCCCCATCTACTAACTCCCCTACTCTGTTTTTTACGGACAAATCCATACTTTCCCTAGGCTTTCTTAACTTGTTTAACTCACTCCAAAATTTTTTCTTATTTTCATTAAAATTTCTTGACAGTAATATATTTCTTATATAATTTTGAAAAAATATCATAGATGGATTAGTGAAAATGTTTATATTAATGTAATATACGACATTTAGAGCACCCCATAGCAATTATTATTATTAACCCTTTGAGGGTTTCGGACGTACTAGTACGGCTTACGACCCAGGGTTTTTGACGTACTAGTACGCCTAAATTCTAGCGCCCTCAAATCTAGTGGGAGAAAGCTGGTAGGCCTTCATATGAAAGAATGGGTCTGTGTGGTCAGTGTGCACAGTCTAAAAAAAATCCTGCAGCACACAGTGCATAATGAGAAAAAAAAAACTTTGACCATTTTTTTGGAATAAAACAGCGACTTTGCACTGTATTTTCGTATGGTATTTATCGTTGTATTCTAGTTTTCTTGGTCTCATTTCATAGAATGGAAGACATATTCCAGAAATTGAGATGATTTTGACTGGTTTTACAATGAAAAGTACCTTGAAATTGAGCTCAAAGTAGCAGAAATGTTCAATTTTTACCAAATTTCGAAAGTAAACAAATCGTGCCAAGCGTGCAATACACGTCAACTGGTGAGTCTAATATTCTTTCACAAGTGTACCAATAATATTTATACCATTTTTTACACAAATGCAGTAGTCTGCATAACAGTAAATCTTATATTTTTTGTGAGAATAAAAATTGAAAGTGGAAAGCAAAAGAATATAAGAGGGGCCTTGAGACGTGACTGATGACCAGAGGAAATGTCATTTTAGTGCCAGGAATGTCTTTCTTGTTTATTCTGGACCCTATTCGGAAATTGGCATCTTTTGAAATTTGTGTGAAATTGGCAAAATTGCTAAATTCTGACCACTGTACTGGATAGTTGAATTTCATAAATGGGTGGTTTCTTGCACCCATTCGATAGAAAAATGGAGTTCTAGCGAAATATTCATGTTTTTTGTTGACTAGTACAGTCGAATTGGCCGAAAATGGGGCTCAAAGTGGGCAAAATCGCCGATGCGTAAACATTGCCGAGACCGCTAACTTTGCAAAAGCATAATTCTGTAAGTTTTCCATCAAATTTCAAACTTTTGGTGTCCTTATGATTGGGAAAAGATTCTCTATCTTTTCATAAGAGAAAATAAGTTTTTTTTTTTTTTTTTTAAATTTGGCCGACCCTGAGAACGAGTTTCGGAGAGGGCCTATGGACTCTCAAAGGGTTAATATGGTGTCTTCAGGACTAGTGAGACACACTTAATGATTTTAATGTGTACCTGCACATCAGCACAGTGTGCAAGTTTATTTAGGTACAGGTACGCATAAGTATAATTATCAGAGTATGTAATATATATAAAATACATAATAACTTTAAAACACTTGAAATTTTGGAAAGTTTCCAGACATAATGGAGAGATGCAGAGCTCACGGAAGATGTAAGCAAACAGAGTGGCGTGTGGTGACCATATTAGTGAGTTGGGGGGGGGGAGCCATATAACAATTTTTGGTCATAATTTAATTTAGGCATATGATAGAGTGGATAGGGGAGCAATGTGGCAGATGTTGCAAGTATATGGAATAGGTGATAAGTTACTAAATGCTGTAAAGAGTTTTTATGAGGATAGTGAGGCTCAGGTTAGGGTGTGTAGAAGAGAGGGAGACTACTTCCCGGTAAAAGAAGGTCTTAGACAGGGATGTGTAATGTCACCATGGTTGTTTAATATATTTATAGATGGGGTTGTAAAAGAAGTAAATGCTAGGGTGTTCGGGAGAGGGGTGGGATTAAATTATGGGGAATCAAATTCAAAATGGGAATTAACACAGTTACTTTTTGCTGATGATATTGTGCTTATGGGAGATTCTAAAGAAAAATTGCAAAGGTTAGTGGATGAGTTTGGGAATGTGTGTAAAGGTAGAAAGTTGAAAGTGAACATAGAAAAGAGTAAGGTGATGAGGGTATCAAATGATTTAGATAAAGAAAAATTGGATATCAAATTGGGGAGGAGGAGTATGGAAGAAGTAAATGTTTTCAGATACTTGGGAGTTGACGTGTCGGCGGATGGATTTATGAAGGATGAGGTTAATCATAGAATTGATGAGGGAAAAAAGGTGAGTGGTGCATTGAGGTATATGTGGAGTCAAAAAACGTTATCTATGGAGGCAAAGAAGGGAATGTATGAAAGTATAGTAGTACCAACACTCTTATATGGGTGTGAAGCTTGGGTGGTAAATGCAGCAGCGAGGAGACGGTTGGAGGCAGTGGAGATGTCCTGTCTAAGGGCAATGTGTGGTGTAAATATCATGCAGAAAATTCGGAGTGTGGAAATTAGGAAAAGGTGTGGAGTTAATAAAAGTATTAGTCAGAGGGCAGAAGAGGGGTTGTTGAGGTGGTTTGGTCATTTAGAGAGAATGGATCAAAGTAGAATGACATGGAAAGCATATAAATCTATAGGGGAAGGAAGGCGAGGTAGGGGTCACCCTCGAAAGGGTTGGAGAGAGGGGGTAAAGGAGGTTTTGTGGGCAAGGGGCTTGGACTTCCAGCAAGCGTGCGTGAGCGTGATAGATAGGAGTGAATGGAGACGAATGGTACTTGGGACCTGACGATCTGTTGGAGTGTGAGCAGGGTAATGTTTAGTGAAGGGATTCAGGGAAACCGGATATTTTCATATAGTCGGACTTGAGTCCTGGAAATGGGAAGTACAATGCCTGCACTTTAAAGGAGGGGTTTGGGATATTGGCAGTTTGGAGGGATATGTTGTGTATCTTTATACGTATATGCTTCTAAACTGTTGTATTCTGAGCACCTCTGGAAAAACAGTGATTATGTGTGAGTGTGGTGAAAGTGTTGAATGATGATGAAAGCATTTTCTTTTTGGGGATTTTCTTTCTTTTGAAAAAAACTTGTTGAAAAAAAAAAAATTAAAATGTCCATATTAGCGAAACGCCATAAAGCAGGGCCCTACCATACAGTCATATTAAAACAAATAAACATAACTGTGAGGTGTGGTAGTTGGGTGGGCTACCACCCCTGACTTCTATAATAAATACTACTCACCTCACCCTACATTATGACTAGAAATATTTTAAGGTAAGTAATGAGTGTACTGTAGTATGTGCATTTTACTTTTTTTATGCCTGGTTCTATTGCTAATTTAATATATCAGATTTAATATATCAGAGATTTATACATATTTAAAAGTGAAAAAAAGTGATTCACTTTATGGCAATTTTAGCTTTATGGCAGTAGCCTTAAACCTAAGCTGCTGTATAAGTGGTGCCCTCCTGTATACAGATAATAAAAATGGGGCAGTTGTCACTGAATATTTTTATCCATTTTTTGTTTATTACTTTAGTATCTTTGAACATATGCCTTCCTACCCTCTGAAAGTGGAAGACAGTGTAATGTTGCTGATGATATTGTACTGTATACTTATTACAGGTGTTATTGTGTTTCTTTCGTGACACTGAGGTACTGAGCCACTTTGAGCACAGCAGTGCCTCACCTCCCCTGGCAGCAGCCCGGGGCAACACACCTTCCCCAGACACCCTAGTAGCCTACCCTCCCTGTGGTGTAATACCTTTCCATGGATTTACCATGTACGGTGAGTCTATTATGCTGACATTAAAACTAAATAACAACACCCTTCCATTACAGGAGGGCCCCATTTTACAGTGTTTCACTAATGAAGCAGTTTTCCATTATACCCGTTCACTTATTCAGACTTATTACAATAAATATATTCACTACTTACTATAAGCTAAGGACAAAAATATTTTAAAGCAAGTAATGTGTGTACTGTGTATGTATTTTTTAGGCCTAGCTCTATTGCTCACTTAATATATATAAAAGTGTAAACTGTTATCAGGCTTTTATATGCATTTGAAAGTGAGAAAACGGCTGTTTCACTTTACAGTGATTTTCGCTTAACAGTGGTAGCCCAGAGCCTAACCTGCTGTATAAGCAGGGCCCTCCTGTACATAAAATACTATGGAACTGAAATGAAGCAAAGTAGAGGCATATTGCTTTGCTTATGTTCAGTTCTCCTTAATAATGATTATATTCACAAAAGTGTTAAACTTGTATGATGTTTGTATTTTTAAGCTTCAGCTTTTCTTACAGTTGTTAACTGCATTACAACAGCATAGTTACTGCATAAGTATTGGCATTAATTAAGGTGGTGGTAATGTAATTTTTTGCTATAATTGTCACAGATGGGCTAGCTAGGTCAACCACAACATGAAGTAGTTAGGTGAACCACATAACAGGGAAAAATGTCAGTGAATTTAATACTTTTAACTTTCATTTTTGTTGAAGTTGATTGCTAAAATGCAATATTTTTATTAGAAAGAACTGTATGACCCTTATGGGTTTAGCACACCCCTAAATATAATTATTTTAAGACAAATATATAATGACCCAATAGCATTTGCTTTTTTTATACAGTTATGCTATTAATGAAGCATCATATAAAATTGTTATCACCAGTCTTTAACCCTTTCAGGGTCTGTGTCGTAGATCTATGGCTATACGTTGAGGGTACAAACCGTAGATCTACGCCATGAGCTCAGCTCACTCTTATAAGCTGTGAGCGGTAAATTTGGGCCTAGATATGAGAGAATACATCTATGTGGTATGTGTGCATCACATAAAACAAATCCTGCAGCACACAGTGCATAATGAGAAAAAAAACTGAGACCGTAATTTTCGATTAAAACAGCGACTTTGCAGTGTTTTTTCGTATGTTTTTATAGTTGTATTTGCGATTTCTTGGTCTCATTTGATAGAATGGAAGATATATTACAGAAATAGAGAAGATTTTGGTTTTAGTAATGGAAATCACTTGAAACCGAGCTCAAAGAAGCAGAAATGTTAAATTTTTGCTGATGTTCAAGAGTAAACAAATGACCTCGCACGTCTAATACACGCCAGCTGGTGGGTCTGATATACATTCACAAATGTGGTGATGTTATTTATACAATTATTACAATATTGCATAACAGTAAATCTTTATTTTTTGGTGTGAATAAAAATTCATTATGTGAATAAAAAATCAAAATGGAATTTATTTGTAACGCCTGAAAACATAACTGATGAACAGAGGAATTGTTAGTTTAGTGCCAGGAATGCCTGCATTGTTTATTCTGGACCTTATTTTGAAATTAGAATATTTTGAACTTTGCATTAACCCTTTCAGGGTCCGTCCTGTAGATCTACGGCTTTACGTTCAGGGTCCAAACCGTAGATCTACGTCATGAGCTCAGCTCACTCTGATAACAAATAACAAATAACAAAAAAAGGCACATTACCGTGACTGGAACGATATGTGCGGGTTATTTGTGTATCTCACTCTGATAAACTGTGAGTGGTACATTTGGCCCTAGATATGAGAGAATACATCTATGTGGTATGTGTGCACCACATAAAACAGATCCTGCAGCACACTGTGTATAATGAGAGAAAAAAACTGAAATCATGATTTTTCGATTAAAACAGCGACTTTGCAGTGTTTTTTCGTATGTTTTTTATAGTTGTATTTGCGATTTCTTGGTCTCATTTGATAGAATGGAAGACATATTACAGAAATAGAGATGATTTTGATTGGTTTTAGCACTGGAAATGGCTTGAAACTGAGCTCAAAGTAGCGGAAATGTTAAATTTTTGCTGATATTCAAGAGTAAACAAACGACCTCACACATCTAATACACACCAGCTGGTGGGTCTAATATGCATTCACAAATATGGTGATGATATTTATACAATTATTACAGTATTGCATAACAGTAAATCTTCTATTTTTTGGTGTGAATAAAAATTCAATATGTGAATAAAAAATCAAAATGGAATTTATTTGTAAAGCCTCAAAAAGTAAATAATGAACAGAGGAAATGTTAGTTTAGTTCCAGGAATACCTACATTGTTTATTCTGGACCCCATTTTGAAATTGGAATATTTTGAACTTTGTGTTAAATTGGCCAAATTAACAATTTCCGATAACTTTATTTCGTAGTTGAAAGAGTTGACTTGGCGATTTCTCGTGCTCAATCGATAGAATAGAAGTAATACTAGTGAAATAGCTAAGAATTTGGTTGACTGGAATATTGTAATTGGCCTAAACTGGGAGTCAAAGTCGGCAAAATTGCCGATTCGTAAATATCGCTGACACATCAAAATTCGCGAGAGCATAATTTCGTCAATTTTCCATCAAATTTCGTACTTTTTGTTTTATTACCTTCACAAAAAGATTCTCTATCATTTCATAAGAAAAAATAAAATTTTTTTTTTTTTTTAAATTCTTGGGACACTGGGGCACCACTTCAGATTTGGGCCTTGGACCCTGAAGGGGTTAAATTGGACAAATTACTAATTTCTGATCACTTTATTTTGTAGTTGAAACAGTTGAGTTGGCAATTTCTTGTGCTCAGTCGATAGAATAGAAGTATTACTAGTGAAATAGCTAAGAATTTGGTCAACTGGAATAATGTAATTGGCCTAAAATGGAGGTCAAAGTCGACAAAATTGCCAGTGCTTAAATATCACTGACACATCAAAGTTCGCAAGAGCATAATTTCGTCAATTTTCCATCAAATTTCGTACTTTTTGTTTTATTACCTTCAGAAAAAGGTTCTATAGCATTTCATAAGAAAAAATAACAAAATTATTTTTAGAAAATTCTTGGACCCTGGTGTGCACTTTGAAATTTGGCCTCTGGACCCTGAAAGGGTTAAAGTGATATTACATTTGGCTGACCCTCCCCTCAAGGAAGGTTCCTTGATGTTGGTGAGGGGCTCTTGATTTAGGGAATTGGATCTGTGCTCCAGTTCCCCGAATTAAACCTGAATGCCTTCCACATCCCCCCCCCCCAGGCGCTGTATAATCCTCCGGGTTTAGCGCTTCCCCCTTGATTATAATAATAATAATTGGCTGACCCTCATTATTAATATTTTTTTTAAATCAGTTTCTTTACTAAAGTTATGTCAGAGTGTATTAGTGTTGTGATTAATGTCAGTATTTCAGTCAACACTGTAGTTATAGTTAATTGTACTAATACTTCTGGGTTGCTGTGCTGTTGCAGCTGCTCCACTGAGCTGCCTTTATGAGGACCCTGTTCATCTATATTTCACCTTCAGAGAGATGTACTGTCGTTACTGGTACCGTCTCCACATCGTCACCAGCCACCCACAGGTCAGACCTGGGTTTAGTGAGTTTATGGCAATTTCTGGTAAAAGCAGGTCTTACAGGTTACTATTATTATTATAATCATAACTAAGCGCCAAACACAAAAGGGTCATAGAGCTTACCGATTATTAGCATATACTGTATCGACAATACTCACAATTTGGCTACATCACATTAGCATTAAGATAAAATAAAGATTTATTAAAAAGTTAACCACTCTTATCTTGTCTAGACTTAAGTAGTTATGTATCAGGATTAGTCTACCCGAAATGCCCCGGCATGATAGTGGCTTTCTTTGTACTTAACAAGTCAAAATTATAATGCATATTGTAACCTTTGCAAAGAAATAAAATCTTTATTCTTCAGTGCTTTTTTTTTTTTAACATGTCAGTTGTCTCCCACTTAGGCTTACGAAAAACAAAAATAAGAAAGCCTTTAATTTAGTGCATATTCTTTATTATTATTTGATGATTTGGCTTTGTGTTAATGGAAACTGAATTAAGAAGCACCTGTGTATTGAATATTATGTTGATGATAGTGTTCAGTGATGGTGTTAGATCTGTATGCTGATAACAGTATGTGACTTAGCTTTTTCTTCCTGGACACAGGGTGCTGCAGCTCTAGCATTACAGTTTGAGTTGCTGCTGCAGAGCTGTGAGACTCGCCTCTGGCAACACTGCGCTTCCATGAACATACAATTGTGAGTTATCATTCAGGATTCTCCACTCATGTTTCAGGATACTCTATTCATTATGCTCTCCTAGAATGCTCCACTCAGTATGTCAGCCTCAGGATGCTCCACCCATTATTTCAGTCCAGGATGCCCCACTCATTGTCAACCTCATGATACTTCACTTCTACAAACTGTTTCAATGTATGAGAAGTATATTTAAAATATTTTTCACTTTAAATAATTTTTACAGATTATTTACCGTGTTAATGTTGCAGTTTTATTATTGTAGTGTAAGCACACCTCTAGCAAGACAGTGATGGAGTGAATGATGGTAAAAATTTCTTTTTCGGGCCACCCTACCTTCGTGAGAAACAGCCAGTGTGTTAATAAAATAAAAATAATCCTTAACAATTCATGAAAAGTCTTGATTAAATTTTACCATTAGAAGATATTCCTTTTTTCAAGTGTCACTTTGTAATTTTTTTTTTTAGTTGCAAAAATAACGTTAATGAGACAGAGGAGTCTAGAATTTAAAAAAAAAAAGAAAACTGAAACCAATTAATATACTACACACTACTGTAATATGTTAGGTTTCATCAATTATCCATCTGTCCATAGGCTGCCTATAGTGTTCAAGTGGATGGTGCGTGGGTTCAGTGGGTACCTGATCCCAGACCAGTTGTTCCACCTATGGGATGTTGTGCTGGCCTGGGAGTCGGTGGAGATCTTACCAGTCCTGGCTCTTGCCATCATCAGTTTTCGCCGGGAAAACCTCATGGATGTCACTTCTCAGCAGGGTGCAGAGGTACCTTCCCTAACATGTCTACTTTTGCTCTTCATTCTCTTAACCTCATCTAATCATGTCTACAAAAACACAACTTTAACTAGTGAAATGAATGAATACAAATGTCAACAGTCTTTTATATTATGAAACTTATTTTAATCTGTCACATATTCAATATAGATCAGTCATAAGCATCATGTCACTGTAGATATGTGTGTATAGACTGAGTTGTTACAGTTGCGTTTTGCAAGTGATACAGTATTATTATTGTTACTATTGTTTTAAGACATCAGCCATTTCCTACCAAGGTAGGGTGAACTGAAAAGAAATACTTTCACTGTCTTGCCAGAGGCATGTTGACATCACTGCTCAGATAACCTTTTGACTGCAACATCTCTACCTCTCCTTCAGAGTACAAGCACTGTACTTCCCTCCTCCAGGACTCAGTCCAGCTAACTAGTTTCCCTGAATGCCTTCATAAATGTTACCTTGCTTACACTCCAATAGCATGTCATATCATAAAAACCACTTGCTTCCATTCCTATCTAATACACTTGCACAAGCCTGTTGGATGTCCAAGCCCCTAGCACTCAACATTTCCCTTACCTCTTCCCTCCAGTCCTTCCTGGGACAACCATTTTTCCTTCCCTCTACTCCAGATTTATAGGCTCACCTACTTTGCTCTGTCTCATATATCTGTCCAAACAACCTATCTTCTGCCTGGCTGAATGGAAGACATTTGGGTTTGATTGAGGAAGGGGAAAATAAATCAAATTTCTTTAGAGTACTGAGAGATTCAGAGAAGCTGATAGAGAAATTTATTCAGAATAGTATGTAAGGTAAGGATGTTGAAAGAACAAAAATGCACAATACCATGATTGGAACAGCCCACACATAGGAGAGGAGGAGGGGGAGCTTACAACAACGTTTCAGTCTGACTTGGACTATTTACAGTCATGCAGTGTGACTTTGTAAATGGCCCAAGTCAGATTGAAACGTAAGCTCCTCTGCCTCCTCTCCTATGCGCAGTTTGTGTATGGAAGTTGAAAGCAGATACAGAAAACAGCATGGTCATAAGAGTAAGTTATGCATACTTTTCAGAGAGCCCGTCGTAAGTCTGAGTCGTTGGTAAGTGAGGAGATTATTATTATTATTATAATCAAAAAGAAGCGCTAAGCCACAAGGACTATACAGCGCTGCAGGGCAGGAAGGAAGCGAGGGCATCAGGTGGCAAAAGGGAGATGGATGAGTAATAGGTTACGGATAACAGCGGGGTAGTGGATGGTGAAAGGGTAAAGGGCAGCAAGAGACTGAACTAGAAAGGGCTGAGGGGAGTGCGAAAAGTATCATCAGAGGTTGTGGAGTAAATCAGTCGTTGTCAAGAAGTCAATGAGAGAGTCAGGATTAAAGGAGGGTCCATCAGCAAGAAGGGAAGGTAAAGAGAGAGTAGTAGAACGAAGACGACGACGGAGGTAAATTCTGCGTGCTCGTTGATAGAGAGGGCAGTCTAACAGAATGTGGCTAATCGATACTGGAACTTGACACTGCTCACAGAGAGGAACAGGGTGCCTCTCCATGAGATACCCATGAGTAAGACGAGTGTGGCCAATGCGAAGGCGGGAGAGAGTGGTCTCCCAACCTCGGCACTGATGACAAGAAGACGGCCAGTAACCTATGCTCGGTTTAATAGAATGAAGTTTGTAACCGAGCAGAGTTGACCAACGTTGTTGCCAACGGGTGCGAAGGTGGGTAGCTATTGCAGCAAAATAGTCCAGAAATGGAACACCTCTATAGGAAATTGGTAGGTCATGTACTGCTGACCGCGCAGCAGTGTCTGCCTGTTCATTGCCCTGTACGTCGACATGACCAGGGACCCAACAAAAAACAATATCTTTATGTTTGGTAGAGATACGGCATAGCCAAAGTTGGATACGGAGAACTAGGGGGTGAGATGTATCAAATTTTCGTATAGCCTGTAGAGCACTAAGGGAGTCTGAGACTACTACAAATGATGACACAGGCATAGATGCGATACGAATAAGTGCTGCAAGAATGGCATACAATTCAACAGTAAAAATGCTAGCCGAAGATAGCAAATGCCCCCGGACGATGCTGTCCGGAAACACTGCTGTGAATTCGACGCTGTCTGAAGACTTAGAGCCATCTGTGTACACAGCGGTGGCATGAGAATGGGAGTGGAAGTGATCAAGAAAAAGAGAGCGGGAAGCCACCGTAGGCAGTTGAGCTTTCGAGCAAGGGAGTGAGAAAGAACAGACCCGAACAGCTGGAACTTCCCAGGGGGGTAGGGAAAAGTGAGATGCTACATGAACATATAAAGGTGGTAACTGAAGGGAAGACAAGAGTGAATGTAGGCGAAGAGAAAAGGGACGGAGCAAACAGGGGCGGCGAACGAATAAAGAATGTCTACTAATATCGGTGACCATTCTATAAATGGAAGGATTGTGGAGATCGTGAGAGCGTACATAGTAGCGAAGGCAGTGGGCATCACGGCGATCAGACAAGGATGGAACATTCGCTTCTGTATAGAGGCTCTCAACAGGGGAAGAGCGAAAAGCACCAAGGCACAAACGTAATCCTTGGTGATGGATAGAGTTAAGGCTAGAGAGAGTAGCAGGAGAGGCCGCAGAATAAATCTGGTCACCATAATCGAGTTTCGATAAAACGAGAGTTGAATGTAGGCGAAGCAGAGTTCGACGATCAGCTCCCCAGGAAAGATGAGCAAGGGTTTTAAGAAGGTTTAGCCAGCTGTGACAGGTTGCCTTCAGAGAGGTAATGTGAGGTTTCCAGGATAACCTACGGTCAAAGAGAAGGCCTAGAAACCTGACTGTATCACGTTTGGGGATACGGGAGCCATAGAGATACAAAGGATGATCGGAGATGACAGAGCGTCTAGTGAAAGTAATTTGGTGAGTTTTGGTACTTGAAAATTTAAACCCATGTGTGGTGGCCCAAGTGGAAACACGGTCGACCGCATGCTGGAGAGAAACTGCAATGAGATGACAGTCAGCGCCTGCACAAGCAATAGCGAAGTCATCAACATAGAGTGATGACCAAATATTGGGTGGAAGAACAGAGGCCAAATCATTTATAGCAAGGAGAAAAAGTGTTGCGCTTAGAACACATCCCTGAGGGACACCTTCAGCTTGGACGAAGTCCGGGGAAAGAACATTATTGACTCGAACACGGAAATGTCTGTCAGCTAAAAAGTTCTTAAGGAAGGGTGGTAGATTGCCTCGGAGGCCTAAGGAGTGGGCCTGGGCCAAAATATTATACCTCCAAGTTGTGTCATATGCCTTCTCAAGGTCAAAAAATATGGCAATAACTGAGTGATTATTCGCAAAGGCATTACGAACATACGTATCCAAGCGTAGTAAGGGGTCTATGGTAGAACGACCCTTACGAAAGCCATATTGACTTGCGGAGAGACTGTTGTGTGTCTCTAAATACCACATTAAACGTCGATTTACAAGACGTTCCATCACTTTGCAAACTGCACTAGTAAGAGCGATGGGACGATAGTGGGAGGCATCATGTCCTGTAGTACCCGGTTTACGGAAAGGGAGAACAATGGCAGATTTCCACAGCTGGGGAAGAACTCCTTGTGCCCAAATAAGATTGAAGAGGTGTAAGAGGACTACAAGGGCTGACCGATGTAAATGTTGTAACATACGAATATGAATGTCGTCAGGCCCAGCTGCCGATGATCGGCAAGCTGAGAGCGTTGCCTCTAGTTCTTGAAGTGTAAAAGGCACATTATACTGTTCTTCTCTGAGAGAAGAAAAGTCCAAGGGTACTAACTCTCTGGCAGACTTTGAGGAAAGAAACGAGGGGCATAGATGGAGCCCCCGGGAAATACGGACCAGATGTGTGCCAAGTTCAATGGCAACGTCGAGAGGGTTTGCTACATCATCACCAGCGACCCGTAGAACAGGAGCCGGGTCAGGAGAGTATTTACCACTCAATTTCCTCACTTTTTTCCAGACTGCACTCATAGAAGAAGCAGAGGTGATGGTGGAAACATAGTCTCGCCAACAAGTGCGTTTAGCTTCACGGATGACACGGCGAGCGATAGCACGCTTCTGCTTAAAATCAAGAAGTCTCTCAGCGGTTCTATTGTACCGGTACTTGCCCCATGCAGCGCGTTTCAAACGTACTGCACGAGCACAAGCAGGAGACCACCAAGGCACACACTTCTGAGAATGCCTGCCTGAGGTTTGGGGTATAGAATGAGAAGCTGCGGTAGAAACTGACTTCGAGAAGAGGTGTAGGAGCTCATCAATGGAGGATGAAGAAGGAACCTCACTAAAAGCAGTGAGGTGTGAGTAAAGATCCCAATTTGCCCGATCAAATTGCCAGCTAGGGCTACGGAAAGGTGGTGAATAGGAAGGAGAAGTAAGAATGATTGGAAAATGATCGCTGTCATGTAAGTCCGGTAGAACAGACCAGGTGAAGTCTAGTGCAGTGGAGGAAGAGCAGACTGATAAATCGATGCAAGAGAGAGTATGAGTACGAGGATCAAAATGGGTGGGAGTACCCGTATTTAAAACATGGAGGGGGTGAGAGGCGAGAAAAGCCTCCAACTGGATGCCTCGTGAGTCACAATGAGACCCCCCCCAGAGGAAATGGTGGGCGTTAAAATCACCAAGTAACAGAAGTGGTGGTGGTAAGGATGAAACAAGAAAGGCAAAGTCTGGGATAGAAAATGCTCGAGAAGGAGAGAGATATAAAGAACATATTGTAAACCACTTATTCAAGTGGATACGGGCTGCAGTGTAATGCAGCGAGGTATGGACAGATAGTTGACAGTATGGAATATCATTGCGTAGAAGAAGGGCACTTTCATTAAAGGTCCCATCCGAGAAAGGATCCGAAGAATACAATAAATTATAGCCTGAGATAGTTTGGAAAACAGCAGAGTGTAATTTTGGTTCTTGTAAGCAAGCACCAACAGGGGAAAACCTGGAAAGCAACATCTGAAGCTCACCCCGATTACCCCTGAGGCCGCGGATATTCCACTGTAAATAGGCCATGATTGGCGATGAAGAAAATACCAGGAATCCGTAGGGAAAGGCACCTACGGACTAGAGGGGTTAGAAAAGTCAACGTGTGGTGGCATTGGAAGACGTTCAAGCAGCGAAGGAATGGAGCGTTGCGAAGAATGGGGTTGTGAAGATGGAGGAGAGGGAAGAGAAGGAACAGGAAGTGAATCAGTGTCCATTGAAGGTTTAGTCTCTGCAATATATTCCGAAATGGCTTCAAGTGTTTCTGAATTCAAAGATGGATGGGAGACCATATTGGAGATAGAAGGAGGAGGGTGAGTAAAGATTGGGACAGTAATGGACTGTACCAAAGTAGAGGGGGAGGGAAGAGTGTAAGGGACTGGAGATGAAGTGTGGGGGGGGGGACAGAAGAGGCAGAAACCTGGGAGGTGGCAGAAGAGGGAGAAACTTGGGAGGGGACGGGGGTGGAAGGGATAGTACGAGGAGGAGGGTGAATCTCCACACTTGTAATAGAGCCAGAGAGAGGGGAAGAACTAGGTAGAGAGACTGGAAAGGTAAAGTGTGGAGGTGGAAGAAGGGAAGGAAGGGGCAAAGAAGATTTGAGCAATGTGGATTTTTTGGACTTCTGAGAAGTAGAGGGGCGATTGGTATTAGGTGTCGTACGAGGTCTTGTCGATACTGGGGCTTGTGAGGAAGGACGCGAAGATGTGAGAACAGACTGAGTTGTAGTCGGGACGTCAGAGCCAAGGACAGCAAAAGGATTAGATGCCGGAGTGGCTATGGGAGGGGAACAACAGAGGAGGCTGCAGAAGATGGGACCCCAGAAGTAGGGGGATGTTTTGAAACACGAGAATAAGAAACACGGGGTAGTCAACCTTGGAGGCGGAGATGAGTAACTGTCATAGCATAAGGGAGACCTTCTGCCTCTTTGAGGCAACGGATTTTACGTTCATTTAAGTAGACCTGACAACGGCGGGAGTACGAAGGGTGAGCTTCATTACAATTAAGGCAAGATGGAGGTTGACTGCAAGATGTATTAGAATGGTCGTCGGCACCACAGACTGGGCATTCGGTCATAGATCTGCAATATTTCGCTGGGTGACCAAAACGCCAGAAATTTCTACACTGTTGTGGTGTAGGTATCGCCTTTCGAACTTGTAACCGATGTCCCGCGACATATACAGAGGACGGGAGTTCTCGGCTGTCAAAAGTTAAACGAGCCACATTGCAAGGGTAACGTCTCCGCCCACAGGCAGGAAGGACATAAGTGTCTACTTTGAGGATTGGGAGATCCTGGAGTTCCAGCTGTTCAAAAATGTCATTGCCACATGACTGGAAATTCTGTTGGACTATGGTATGGGGCAGAATGACAGTACCACTACAAGAATTGAGAGAAAGATGTTTTTCAATAGTGATAGGAGTAGTATCAATATTCGAAAGGAGAGAAAGATCATGAGCTTGGGTAGCATTCTGGACAGTGACAATGCGCGTACCGCTCTTGAGAGCATGAAATGAAATATCTCTACCAACATGACACAGGAGCGCTTTGCCAATACTATGGTCAGAAAGGTAGGCAGAAGAAGAAGTCGGTCTTAAAGTAAAGAATTTAGTCCATTGTGTGGTCCGAAACTGAGCGTGGAGAGGGAGTGCTTGACATGTCGGTCTTTTCCGAGTAGAATGGGAAGGTAACGAAGGAGCATCATCAGGAGATTGGCGTTGGCGTTTAGGAATAGGACCGGAGTTGGTCCGGCATGAAATGGGCGGGCAATTCAAAAATTGTCGTACCGTAGAGGGAGAAGCCGGAAGCATAGTCAAAGGAGAGCGGAGTTCAGACAAATCGAAGGAGTCAGTCGAAGCCCCGGTACCTGAAGCGGGTGAGGAAACAGCACCAGCAAGAGGTACAGGGGCATCAGGAGTGTCCGAAGAGTGGTCTAAACACAAGGCAGGGTCAGAATGGGGTGCAGTATCAAGAAGGGGCCTGGGGGTAGTGGGTTCATGGATTGGGTTCTCCATGGTTAGGTTACTCCTTTGCTTTTTGTTTTTAAGAAAAAAAAATAAAAAATAAAAATAAAAAAAAGAATAAAAAAAGGGGGGAGCGGGGAGTAATGAAAGGGCCGGAAATCTCCCTCCGCGCCCAAGAGGACCTCAGCACCTCTAGTAGCGCAGATGCAACATGGAACCCGTGCCATACCCTACCCTTCATGCCAGTAAACCAGCAATCCGGGATAGCAACCTCACATCTGCCGAGCTACCTCGGTGGACAAAAGAGAGGGCGGCCGGATATCCACCACAAAGCATACCTCCTTCGGCCACCACCCCCGGAATCCGAAAGGTGGCTTCCAGAGATACACCCGTCGCCCGAAAGACACCCAAAGCTACTCCGGGATACTGGAGAGGGATCGGGACATCCCCAGGCGATCCAGATTGCACGGCAAACTATGCCACCGCCAAGAACCTCAACGGAATGGGATGGACCCCGGTATCCTTTCCTCTACCTAGGAACTAGCGTGCCTGTGGGAGAAATCCCAAAGGCCAAAAAGAGGAAGGGCAAAAGGGAGGGGTGGGGAGGGGGAGGAGGAAAGGAAAAAGGGGAGGATGGGATAGGGGAGGGGAGATTGGGGGGTAATTAGGTTCGGTCTGAGGAAGAAGACTGATAGGTCTAATTCCTCAGACCAAGAGCCTCTTCACCATGCCAAGGAGCCCCCCTTGAAGAGGGGTAAGTGAGGAGAGGCTGTGTATGCGTGCAGAATTTTCTTTTGTATGAATATTAATGGATCTGTAGAACATTGTTAATTGGTGCCAACTCTGGATGATGTGATTATTTGTTCATGTAGAAAGGATGGAGTAAGATACATTGATGAAGAGTTATACACTTGGGATGGATGAAAGGAGCAGGGATTATCTGTGGAAGGAATAAGAAAAGGGCATGAAGATGGTGCTTAGAGGTTTGGCCTTGAGCATCCAGAAGGCATCTGTATGTTATGCCAAAGTGGGATCGAGTGGATTTTGGGATTTGTCATCCTGCTATAGTGTGAGTATGGTAATATCTATAAAGGGATTTGGAGACACTAGATTCCCATATTCAGTTTTGTGGATGAAAGTTGCAGTTTGTATGCTGGGTGGGGGAGGGGGTTCAGTAGGTCATTATAAGATGATAATGTTGGTATCCTTGGTGGAAAATGGGCAGTCTTTTAAAAATTGTTACATATGATTTTTTTTTTCATACATGATTCGACTTTCTAAATGTGTATTATTCAATAGATTATGTTAATTTATGTTTAAGTGCAATTCTCAGTTCTTGCAAAATATCAGTACCATATGTGATTATCTTAAGGACACTGGCACATTATTTATGCTTGTTCGAATGAAATATTGTAGTTTTTAACCCGTAAACGGTCCAAACGTATATATATACGTTCACTACCGTACTGCCCCAACTTTTTTAAGAAAAAAAAAAACATTGTTTTTTTTTATTAGGAAAAAAGAGCATATGGTACCCAGGCATCCCCAGTTATTTTAATATGGTGCACAGTGAGTGCTCACACCCATTCTCACATGTCAAGGCAACTCAGGCTTATCGTGGCAATGTTAAATGTAGGACACATAAAACATATATACGTTTGGATCGTTTACGGGTTAATTAGGCATTACATACAGTTAATGTGATGAACTGATTTAACACTGTGCCATTAGGATACTAGCATTGTTTTTTTAAACAAGTGGATTTGGTCTAGCATCCCTATAAAAAATGATTGCAAAATGTACAAATATTAAACAGTGATAACTGAGTCCCTCTTTTTCTTGCAGGCAGTATTGGCAGACATCACAGCCATACGAGTCATCCCTCTGCTCAAGCTTGCGCTTGCTGCTGATAGAGGTCGTGAAAGAGAAACCTAAAGAGCCTCTTCACAACACTTAATCTACATCATATACTATATAGCAACCTAAGAGCAATAAGACCATGCTACTTTCTCTCAAAAGCTGTCATGAAAATGCAGCTTTCACGTCATGGTTCAAGCCATTGCCCATCAAATTATATAGGCTTACATCCTACTGGATAAAAGAATTGCTATTGACATCATGCATGTATTTTTTCAACTGCAGCACTCAATTCTTTCCCAAAGAAAAATTAAGCTTGATATACATAATCAGATGCATTTTGTTATTAACAGAAAGGAGCTTATATTCCCTTTGTAAAGGTTTGTTAATAAATATCAGACTTCATCTGTTCATGTATTTCACATATTGTTAGTGGAAACTCCAATGGAAATAAATGGATAAAACTGTTTAGCTTATATTAATACATGTACTTTATTTATTTAAGAACAGTGGTTAGGTGTTTATAGTTGGAGAGACAAATAGCCATTAGAAATTTTAAGACAACATTTTGCCAGCTCAGCAAGTTTTAACAAGTTTGAGTGATCATTCCTAGAGGTAGCACAGCTATAGGCAACAGTCAAGGATAAATAATAATATAAACTAATGATAAAAGATACCTGCATTAGATAATGTCACCTCCAATATTCGTAAGTTGACATTACCCATAAGGAAAATTATGTCTGAGACTTATTCCTTTTCAGTTTTGTTTTCAAGATTTTTACTGCACATTTTCTACAATTAATATGATGAATGCTGGGTATTGCAAGTTCTTCATGTTCCTAATTAATTAACACTTCTTTGAGGAAGTTTTTTTTTTTTATTATTATCACACTGGCCGATTCCCACCAAGGCAGGGTGGCCCGAAAAAGAAAAACTTTCACCATCATTCACTCCATCACTGTCTTGCCAGAAGGGTGCTTTACACTACAGTTTTTAAACTGCAACATTAACACCCCTCCTTCAGAGTGCAGGCACTGTACTTCCCATCTCCAGGACTCAAGTCCGGCCTGCCGGTTTCCCTGAATCCCTTCATAAATGTTACTTTGCTCACACTCCAACAGCACGTCAAGTATTAAAAACCATTTGTCTACATTCACTCCTATCAAACACGCTCACGCATGCCTGCTGGAAGTCCAAGCCCCTCGCACACAAAACCTCCTTTACCCCCTCCCTCCAACCCTTCCTAGGCCGACCCCTACCCCGCCTTCCTTCCACTACAGACTGATACACTCTTGAAGTTATTCTGTTTCGCTCCATTCTCTCTACATGTCCGAACCACCTCAACAACCCTTCCTCAGCCCTCTGGACAACAGTTTTGGTAATCCCGCACCTCCTCCTAACTTCCAAACTACGAATTCTCTGCATTATATTCACACCACACATTGCCCTCAGACATGACATCTCCACTGCCTCCAGCCTTCTCCTCGCTGCAACATTCATCACCCATGCTTCACACCCATATAAGAGCGTTGGTAAAACTATACTCTCATACATTCCCCTTTGCCTCCAAGGACAAAGTTCTCTGTCTCCACAGACTCCTAAGTGCACCACTCACTCTTTTTCCCTCATCAATTCTATGATTCACCTCATCTTTCATAGACCCATCCGCTGACACGTCCACTCCCAAATATCTGAATACGTTCACCTCCTCCATACTCTCTCCCTCCAATCTGATATTCAATCTTTCATCACCTAATCTTTTTGTTATCCTCATAACCTTTCTCTTTCCTGTATTCACCTTTAATTTTCTTCTTTTGCACACCCTACCAAATTCATCCACCAATCTCTGCAGCTTCTCTTCAGAATCTCCCAAGAGCACAGTGTCATCAGCAAAGAGCAGCTGTGACAACTCCCACCCTGTGTGTGATTCTTTATCTTTTAACTCCACGCCTCTTGCCAAGACCCTCGCATTTACTTCTCTTACAACCCCATCTATAAATATATTAAACAACCACGGTGACATCACACATCCTTGTCTAAGGCCTACTTTTACTGGGAAAAAATTTCCCTCTTTTCTACATACTCTAACTTGAGCCTCACTATCCTCATAAAAACTCTTCACTGCTTTCAGTAACCTACCTCCTACACCATACACTTGCAACATCTGCCACATTGCCCCCCTATCCACCCTGTCATACGCCTTTTCCAAATCCATAAATGCCACAAAGACCTCTTTAGCCTTATCTAAATAATGTTCACTTATATGTTTCACTGTAAACACCTGGTCCACACACCCCCTACCTTTCCTAAAGCCTCCTTGTTCATCTGCTATCCTATTCTCCGTCTTACTCTTAATTCTTTCAATTATAACTCTACCATACACTTTACCAGGTACACTCAACAGACTTATCCCCCTATAATTTTTGCACTCTCTTTTATCCCCTTTGCCTTTATACAAAGGAACTATGCATGCTCTCTGCCAATCCCTAGGTACCTTACCCTCTTCCATACATTTATTAAATAATTGCACCAACCACTCCAAAACTATATCCCCACCTGCTTTTAACATTTCTATCTTTATCCCATCAATCCCGGCTGCCTTACCCCCTTTCATTTTACCTACTGCCTCACGAACTTCCCCCACACTCACAACTGGCTCTTCCTCACTCCTACAAGATGTTATTCCTCCTTGCCCTATACACGAAATCACAGCTTCCCTATCTTCATCAACATTTAACAATTCCTCAAAATATTCCCTCCATCTTCCCAATACCTCTAACTCTCCATTTAATAACTCTCCTCTCCTATTTTTAACTGACAAATCCATTTGTTCTCTAGGCTTCCTTAACTTGTTAATCTCACTCCAAAACTTTTTCTTATTTTCAACAAAATTTGTTGATAACAGCTCACCCACTCTCTCATTTGCTCTCTTTTTACATTGCTTCACCACTCTCTTAACCTCTCTCTTTTTCTCCATATACTCTTCCCTCCTTGCATCACTTCTACTTTGTAAAAACTTCTCATATGCTAACTTTTTCTCCCTTACTACTCTCTTTACATCATCATTCCACCAATCGCTCCTCTTCCCTCCTGCACCCACTTTCCTGTAACCACAAACTTCTGCTGAACACTCTAACACTACATTTTTAAACCTACCCCATACCTCTTCAACCCCATTGCCTATGCTCTCATTAGCCCATCTATCCTCCAATAGCTGTTTATATCTTACCCTAACTGCCTCCTCTTTTAGTTTATAAACCTTCACCTCTCTCTTCCCTGATGCTTCTATTCTCCTTGTATCCCATCTACCTTTTACTTTCAGTGTAGCTACAACTAGAAAGTGATCTGATATATCTGTGGCCCCTCGATAAACATGTACATCCTGAAGTCTACTCAACAGTCTTTTATCTACCAATACATAATCCAACAAACTACTGTCATTTCGCCCTACATCATATCGTGTATACTTATTTATCCTCTTTTTCTTAAAATATGTATTACCTATAACTAAACCCCTTTCTATACAAAGTTCAATCAAAGGGCTCCCATTATCATTTACACCTGGCACCCCAAACTTACCTACCACACCCTCTCTAAAAGTTTCTCCTACTTTAGCATTCAGGTCCCCTACCACAATTACTCTCTCACTTGGTTCAAAGGCTCCTATACATTCACTTAACATCTCCCAAAATCTCTCTCTCTCCTCTGCATTCCTCTCTTCTCCAGGTGCATACACGCTTATTATGACCCACTTCTCGCATCCAACCTTTACTTTAATCCACATAATTCTCGAATTTACACATTCATATTCTCTTTTCTCCTTCCATAACTGATCATTTAACATTACTGCTACCCCTTCCTTTGCTCTAACTCTCTCAGATACTCCAGATTTAATCCCATTTATTTCCCCCCACTGAAACTCTCCTACCCCCTTCAGCTTTGTTTCGCTTAGAGCCAGGACATCCAACTTCTTTTCATTCATAACATCAGCAATCATCTGTTTCTTGTCATCCGCACTACATCCACGCACATTTAAACAACCCAGTTTTATAAAGTTTTTCTTCTTCTCTTTTTTAGTAAATGTATACAGGAGAAGGGGTTACTAGCCCATTGCTCCCGGCATTTTAGTCGCCTCATACGACACGCATGGCTTACGGAGGAAAGATTCTTTTCCACTTCCCCATGGACAATAGAAGAAATAAAAAAGAACAAGAGCTATTTAGAATAAGGAGAAAAACCTAGATGTATGTATATATATATATGCATGTGCGTGTCTGTGAAGTGTGACCAAAGTGTAAGTAGGAGTAGCAAGATATCCCTGTTATCTAGCGTGTTTATGAGACAGAAAAAGAAAACCAGCAATCCTACCATCATGCAAAACAGTTACAGGTTTTTGTTTCACAGTCATCTGGCAGGACGGTAGTACTTCCCTGGGTGGTTGCTGTCTACCAACCTACTACCTGGGCCACAAATCCTGTATGCACATAGGAAAAATCTAATTGATACACCTGTCTGGGCTGTGATGTGACCAAAAATAGGCGAGGTTATTTATTTGCAGTCTTTTAGTATACTCAAAATAAGCAGTAGTCATTATTTTAGTGTGTAAGGCCCTCTAAAAAGAGTATTCTGTTCATTTCCATTTTTAGGGTGAACTAAATTAATGGTTGCAATCTGCTGAGATTGTCTCAGTTGGTGAAGGTCAAAATGTGCAGGGGCAATAAATATATCGGTTAGTTTTCAGAGACTCCATGTCGACAGAACACTGGGATGCGAAGAATCGATGACTTGAATTGTTTTCAATTCATTCTGGAAGTCTGAGATGACATCAAATGAGGAGGATAAGTGATGTGATTCATGGCAGTAAAGAATGCTTTTAACTCTGTTGTGAAAAATAGCCAGCTCTAGCTGGTATGGAACCATCATTCTACTCAGCAGTAGAATGTTGTGTTATTGGAAATACTCTAAGAAGTGTGAAGCCAAATTCAGAGCTGAGATGCAAGATGTCAGAAATGTGGAACAGCAGACTTGACACAGGAATCTCCCAACATGGAGGGATGAAAAAGTATATGAGAGAAAGTAGTAAAATGGGCTATTGATTAAGGGACTATGGAGGTGTAGACTGAAGAAATGTAATGCTTGATTCAAGGAATTTGAGCTGTTCTCTTCCATGGGCAGATTTGAGTAAATAATTTCCATTCCCTAATGTTGTATGATCCCTATAGGTCTAGAACTTCCCCCATCAATGTAATAGTACAGGAACATGAAAATGGGAGACAATTCATGGTATTAGCTGTACTAGCATGAGAGAATTCTACAGTTACTGTACTGCAGTAGTAGTATCATAAAAGCCATGGAAACAAACAAGATAATGGAGACAATGGGTACTTATCTCAATGGCTCCATAATGAATGGGAGGGAAGTGGAGTAGGGCATGGTGTCTAGGAAAGGGAGTCAGGCATTATGGTGCTTGGGAAGGGAATGGAGGTCAGCAGAGCGTAGCAGCAGTCTGGCCTCTTGTACAGGCAGAACTCTGTCTCGTCCCAGCTGGCCTGGCCATCTCAAGTAGCCACGAGCTGAAAGGGAGCTGCCACCATCTTGACTGTGGTTGATGCTTCCCACTGGCACTGACTGACTCCTGCAACACAAGACCATGAAAGTTATTGGGTTTAGCACTTAGTTTTGATTATAATAAAAGTTATTGCAACTCTGCCAGAGCCACCATTATGATAATAACACTAATATAAAGAATATAACAGTAAATAACAAAAGCAGTAAAGTGAACTAGTGATGAGATGATACCAGAATTCTTGTTGATACCGATACTCATTTTAGGACAATACCGATATCAAAATTAGTCACATCAAATATGGCCAATACCCACCAATATCAATACTTTGGCACACCCTTTATGTGAATTACAATTTATAGCTATCATACTAAACTATGAATACAATGAATGTGTCCTTTAGAGAACAAACATCTAGCAAAGGTGCAGAGGTGAACAACATTTACACCCTACACAGTGATCATACCTGTCCTAAGTTGTCTGGGATTAGTGTGGGGTGTTACCTAGCACCATGGCTTGTTGTAGTGTTTTAGAATCTCCTGAAGAAGGATATGCTACTACTTCAGGAGGAAAATAGGAGGCCGAAGCTTTGTCTAGATGGGTTTGGGAGTGACTGTGAGATGGTGGTAGCTGGTGGGGAGGAAAAAGTTAACAGCAGTGATTTGGAGAGTGGCAGTCACTTTTAAGTGGCAAGTAGCTCACAATTCAGGAAGAAGGATGATAAGGAAGGTTAATAGAGAAGATGTGAAGGTAGGAAATCAATTCTCTCTTCTCCAGGACAAGTGTACTGCAGTGGTTAGTGAGATTAAAGGTACCACTGACTCCCCTGCTTATCAAGGTAAGAATATTCTGTTGTGGGAGGTTCTCAGGTGAGATATATGGACCGTGCTTTTTGTAACAGAGATAGAAAGGTCAGACACAGGGTGTCTCCCAGGAGCTAGTGTTGGTGACATAGTAAGTTGGATAATAATATGGCAGGCAATGGGAACAAGCCCATTATCTGTCTTAGTGCTGGTAGAAATGACATTGGGAATGGCAGGAGACAGGAGCTGCTGGATAAGTATAGGTCAGCCATAGATGTAGTCAGGTTTAAGGGAGGGATCCCAATCATATGTAGCATCTTGCCTAGAAGGGGAATGGACAATGAATGGATGTCTAGGGCAATTGGTATAAATTGCTGGCTAGATAGGTACTGCAAGGAACTTGCAATCCCATTCACTGATAACTGGGACATATTCTATGGCAAGCATGATATGTATGCAAGGGATGGGGTTCATCTCTCTTTGGTTGGAGTGGTTGCATTAGCCAATTCGATTGAGGGGGTTATTGATGACTTGTCTAGGACTTTAAACTGATAGATTATAGAGGTATGGGCATCTGTGGGAAACAATGAGGCTGTAGTGCTAGGATTGAAAACAGCAGATATAACCAGGATACCTCAGGGATATGTTTAAAAGACAATATTCAAAATAAAGTTGCTAGTAAAGGCAAAGCAACTGATCAACAAACAAAGAGAGATAGTAGAGGGCAACGAGTGACTGGCTCCCTTAAGGTTTACTATACAAAAAGTAGGAGTCTCAGAAATATGATAGATGAGCTAAGATTACATGCAAGTGCAGGTAATATAGATATTATTGCTATAACAGAGACCTGGTTCAACTTGAAAGATAGAGAAATGCCTTCTGAATGCAACATACAGAGTTATAAGCTATTCCATACTGATAGGGTCAACAGGAAGGGTGGTGGAATGGCGATGTATGTCAGAGATAATTTAAATTGTTGTGTTAGACAAGATACAAGATTAGAAACATCGGACGTAGAATCTGGCTACAGTTTCTCGAGGGTCGTGAAAAGTTAATTTTGGGTGTGATTTATAGGCCCCCAAACCTTGATAGAGAGTGCAGTAAGCTGCTATGGGACGAAATTCATAAGGCATCTAGATATGAAAATGTTGTGTTAATGGGAGAGTTTAACTTTAGACAACTGATTGGAACAATGTGACAGGAAATCTTGAGTCTAGTGACTTTCTTGATACGTTTCAGGATTGCTTTTTAACCCTTAAACGGTCCAAACAGATCGACGTTCAAATTCATAGTACTACAAAAGTAGATCTACTTTTTTTTTTTTTTTTTACATATTTTCAAATATAACAAAAAAAAAAAGATCTACATTTTTTTACATACTTTCAGATGTTGAAAAAACGTATATATACGTTTGGACCATTTAAGGGTTAAAACAGTTTGTGACAGAACCAACTAAAGGAAACAGTCTACTTGACTTGGCTCTTGCCCCTCTTCAAGGGGGGCTCCTTGGCGTGGTGAAGAGGCTCTTGGTCTGAGGAATTAGCCCTGTCGGTCTTCTTCCTCAGACCGAACCTAATTACCCCCCATTCTCCCCTCCCCTTTTTCCATTCCTCCTCCTCCTCCCCACCCCTCCCTTTTGCCCTTCCTCTTTTTGGCCTTTGGGATTTCTCCCACAGGCACGCTTGTTCCTAGGTAGGGGAAAGGACACCGGGGTCCATCCCATTCCGTTGAGGTTCTTGGCGGTGGCGTAGTTTGCCATGGAATCTGGATTGCCTGGGGATGTCCCGATCCCTCTCCGGTATCCCGGAGTAGCTTTGGGTGTCTTTCGGGCGACGGGTGTATCTCTGGAAGCCACCTTTCAGATTCCGGGGGTGGTGGCCGAAGGAGGTATGCTTTGTGGCGGATACCCGGCCGCCCTCTCTTTTGTCCACCGAGGTAGCTTGGCAGATGTGAGGTTGCTATCCCGGATTGCTGGTTTACTGGCATGAAGGGTAGGGTATGGCACGGGTTCCATGTTGCATCTGCGCTACTAGCGGTGCTGAGGTCCTCTTGGGCATGGAGGGAGATTTCCGGCCCTTTCATTCCTCCTGGGAACTATTCCTCCCCGCTCCCCCCTTTTTTTTATTCTTTTTTTATTTTTATTATCTTTTCTTCTTTCTTTTTATTTCTTAAAAACAAAAAGCAAAGGAGTAACCTAACCATGGCAGCCCTAGTAAATGAACCCACTACCCCCGGGCCCCTTCTTGATACCGCACCCCATTCTGACCCTGCCTTGTGTTTAGATCACTCTTCGGACACTCCTGATGCCCCTGTACCTCTTGCTGGTGCTGTTTCCTCACCCGCTTCAGGTACCGGGGCTTCGACTGACTCCTTCGATTTGTCTGAACTCCGCTCTCCTTTGACTATGCTTCTGGCTTCTCCCTCTACGGTACAGCAATTTTCGAATTGCCCGCCCATTTCATGCCGGACCAACTCCGGTCCTACTCCTAAACGCCAACGTCAATCTCCTGATGATGCTCCTTCGTTACCTTCCCATTCTACTTGGACGAGACCGACACGTCAAGCACTCCCTCTCCACGCTCAGTTTCGGACCACACAATGGACTAAATTCTTTACTTTAAGACCAACTTCTTCTTCTGCCTACCTTTCTGACCATAGTATTGGCAAAGCTCTCCTGCGTCATGTTGGTAGAGATATTATTGAAAGAATTAAGAGTAAGACAGAGAATAGGATAGCAGATGAACAAGGAGGCTTTAGGAAAGGTAGGGGGTGTGTGGACCAGGTGTTTACAGTGAAACATATAAGGCTAAAGAGGTCTTTGTGGCATTTATGGATTTGGAAAAGGCGTATGACAGGGTGGATAGGGGGCCAATGTGGCCGATGTTGCAGGTGTATGGTGTAGGTCACTGAAAGCAGTGAAGAGTTTTTATGAGGATAGTGAGGCTCAAGTTAGAGTATGTAGGAAAGAGGGAAATTATTTCCCAGTAAAAGTAGGCCTTAGACAAGGATGTGTGATGTCACCATGGTTGTTTAATATATTTATAGATGGGGTTGTAAGAGAAGTAAATGCGAGGGTCTTGGCAAAAGGTGTGGAGTTAAAAGATAAAGAATCACACATAAAGTGGGAGTTGTCACAGTTGGTCTTTGCTGATGACACTGTGCTCTTGGGAGATTCTGAAGAGAAGTTGCAGAGATTGGTGGATGAATTTGGTAGGGTGTGCAAAAGAAGAAAATTAAAAGTGAATACAGGAAAGAGTAAGGTTATGAGGATAACAAAAAGATTAGGTGATGAAAGATTGGATATCAGATTGGAGGGAGAGAGTATGGAGGAGGTGAATGTATTCAGATATTTGGGAGTGGACGTGTCAGCGGATGGGTCTATGAAAGATGAGGTGAATCATAGAATTGATGAGGGGAAAAGGGTGAGTGGTGCACTTAGGAGTCTGTGGAGACAAAGAACTTTGCCCTTGGAGGCAAAGAGGGGAATGTATGAGAGTATAGTTTTACCAACGCTCTTATATGGGTGTGAAGCATGGGTGATGAATGTTGCAGCGAGGAGAAGGCTGGAGGCAGTGGAGATGTCATGTCTGAGGGCAATGTGTGGTGTGAATATAATGCAGAGAATTCGTAGTTTGGAAGTTAGGAGGAGGTGCGGGATTACCAAAACTTTTGTCCAGAGGGCTGAGAAAGGGTTGTTGAGGTGGTTTGGACATGTAGAGTGAATGGAGCGAAACAGAGTGACTTCAAGAGTGTATCAGTCTGTAGTGGAAGGAAGGCAGGGTAGGGGTCGGCCTAGGAAAGGTTGGAGAGAGGGGGTAAAGGAGATTTTGTGTGCGAGGGGCTTGGACTTCCAGCAGGCATGCGTGAGCGTGTTTGATAGGAGTGAATGGAGACAAATGGTTTTTAATACTTGACCTGCTGTTGGAGTGTGAGCAAAGTAACATTTATGAAGGGTTTCAGGGAAACTGGCAGGCCGGACTTGAGTCCTGGAGATGGGAAGTACAGTGCCTGCACTCTGAAGGAGGGGTGTTAATGTTGCAGTTTAAAAACTGTAGTGTAAAGCACCCTTCTGGCAAGACAGTGATGGAGTGAATGATGGTGAAAGTTTTTCTTTTTCGGGCCACCCTGCCTTGGTGGGAATCGGCCAGTGTGATAATAATAATAAAAAAAATACATGAGTGAGTGTGAGTTGGACCTGACTAGCTTGTGCTACTAGATTGGATGCACTGCTCCTCCCTTAAGTGACATGTCTGACCTCACTAGGTCAAGACATTGGCTTAAGCCGGTGGGAGAATTGGAGCTGCCTCGCATAGGACAGTAGGCCTGTTGCAGTGTTCCTTCTTTGTTATGTTCTTACAGTACATACTTTCTTTCAACAATGACAGTTTCTTCTAATTTTTAAATGATGTGAAAGATTTGGCTTTTTTTATAAGTAGTGATTACTATAAACAGCTAACATTTAATATAAAATGTGGAACACACACAAGAAGCATTTAATTTGAGAAAAAACTGGAATAAATTCATGCTACTGTACTTCAATACTAAAAATAGAAGTTTTTAAGCTTTTTAACAAATACATGGTGACCCCCCAAAAAGTAATACATTTACCATTACTCATTCAATAGCTGTTTTGCCATAAGTGCACAGACATTACAATTACAATAATCCTTTGAACTCCAACATCCCCACCCCTCCAGAGACCAGGCACTGTACTTCCCACCTCCAGGACTCAAGTCCATCTAACTAGTTTTCCCTAAATCCTTTCATGTCACCTTTCTCACACTCCAACAACACTTTGAGTCATAAAAAACCACTCACCAAAAAATCTGTACTTAGTAGGAGAACCTTAGGATGACAAATCAGTCCACCCTGGACTAATGTCAAGTCACATTTGTGATTTGACATTAGTTTAGGATGGACTAAAACAGCATCCTGAAGTTCCTCTCATTAATGCAGGTTTTCAGTGAATTATTCCTGCCATGGTATTGTGACTTTTTCTCCTTAAAATCCACCCGTCTCCACTTGGTCCAATCCAACACTCACAGAGGCATGCTGGATGCTCAAGCCCCTAGGATTCAAAACCTCCTTTACCTCCCCACCCTCCAATACAACCTTTCTTTCCACCCCAGATTCATCCACCCTCTGGTCACCTTATTCAGCTCCATCTTCTCTTAAATGCCCAAAATATTATTAAGTTGCATCACTTACCTAGAAGGGTGGGGATGGTAGTGCTTGAGGTTGAGATGTGACACAGTAACTGGTGCAGCAGACTGGGCTAGAGCTGCATCTGTCAATCCCAGAGACACAAGGTATTTGCGTAAAAGACCCCGCAGATGTCGACCTTCTTGCTGTAAGGCTTGTGCCTCACTGCACAGGGCAATACGCTCCAGTTGAACGTGGTGGTATTTGCACCAAAAATTACGTAGGTCCTCATGGGTTTTAAGCACAGCGTCAGCCTGATGCAGTACAATATAGTGATATAAGAGATATAAAATTTAAGAAAATTATTGAACTGCAAAATTATGTGGAGTGTTTAATTCTCAATAGCAGCATGCAATCTGCTAGTATCTTATATATGTTCAAACACACAGCTTCAAAGAAAAAGATACTCTCCTTTGACTGCATTCAGCTCTAATTTTATCAAAACTAGGCTATGGTCACCAGATATATTCTGTGGCCTCTCCCTCAACTCTTTCTAGACTTGATCCCATCCATCATCAGGGATTACATTTACGTCTATGTGTTTTTCACTCCTCACCTGTCGAGCGCCTATATGCAGAGGCGAATGTTCCATCTTTGAATGATCAACATGATGCCCATTGCCTCTGTTATTTTGTCTGCTTTCATGACCTTCGTGATCCTTTTACACACAGGACAGTAACGGATGTTAGTAGAGGTCCATTATTTGGTTGCTGCCCTTGTTTACTCCATCCCTTTTCTCTGTCTTCACTCACTCTTGACTTCTCTTCAGTTGCCCCCTTCTTATGTTTATCTAGCATCTAACCGTTCTCTCCCCCCTCCCTTGGGAGGTTTCGACAGTTCAAGTCTGTTCTTCCCCACTACTGTGTGTGAATCTCGGTCACTTTTTCTTAACCACTTCCAGTCTCATTCTCATGCCATTGCAGTTTACACTGATAGTTCTAAATCCTCTGATGGTGTCAGGTTTGCAAAGTGTTCCCAGACAGTGTTGTGAAATGTCATTTATTAGACTCTGCTAGTGTTTTCACAGCTGAACTGTATGCAATTCTCATAGAAATTATCTGTATTGTGGCCAGACCTACCTCAATATCTGTGGTAGTCTCAGACTCCTTTAGTGCTTTGAAAGCTATAAAAAAATTTAATTCACTTCATCACCTAGTTCTTCGTAGACAACTTTGGTTGCATCCCACTTCTAGCAAAAACAAAGAAATTGTTTTCTGCTGGGTCCCTGGTCATGTTAATGTTCAGGGCAACAAGGAGGTGGACTCTGCTGCATGGTCAGTGGAACATGACCTTCCAGTTTCACATAGAGGTACTCCATTCTTGGACTATTCTGCTGTAATCTCTAGGCACCTTCACAACTGTTGGTAACAACAATTCACAACTAATTACATTCTGTCAAGCCGAGATTAGGATCCTGGTTTTCTTATCATCAATGTCGTGGTTGGGAGACTACACTTTCCTGTCTTTGCATTGGGCACACACATCAAGCATATATATACACCCTCCCTCTGGGTTTTCTTCTATTTACTTACTAGTTCTTGTTCTTGTTTATTTCTGCTTATCACCGTAGGGAAGTGGAACAGAATGCTTCCTCCGTAAGCCATGTATGTCATAAGAGGCGACTACAATGCTTGGAGCAAGGAGCTAGTAACCACTTCTCCTGTATACATTACTAAAGTTAAAAAGATAAACTTTTGCTTTTCTTTCTGGACCACCCTGCTTCAGTGGGATATGGCTGGTTTGTTGAAAGAAGAAAGATGTGAACATTTCTCCTAGGTATTAGGTTGGTAGACAGCAACCACCCACAAGTAGGTACTACTGTCCTGCCAAGTGAGTGTAAAATGGAAACCTGTAATTGTTTTACATGATGGTAGGATTGCTGGTGTCTTGTTTCTGTCTCATAAACATGCAAGATTTCAGGTACGTCTTGCTACTTCTACTTACACTTAGGTCACACTACACATACATGTACAAACATATATATACACACCCCTCTGGGTTTTCTTCTATTTTCTTTCTAGTTCTTGTTTATTTCCTCTTACCTCCATGGGGAAGTGGAGTAGAATTCTTCCTCCATAAGCCATGCGTGTTGTAAGAAGCGACTAAAATGCCGGGAGCAAGGGGCTAGTAACCCCTTCTCCTGTATATATTACTAAATTTAAAAAGAGAAACTTTCGTTTTTCTTTTTGGGCCACCCTGCCTTGGTGGATATGGCTGGTTTGTTGAAAAAAAAATATATATATATACACACCACTCTTGTTCTTGTTTATTCCCTCTTATCTCCATGGGAAAGTGGAATAAAATTCTTCCTCTGTATGCTGTGCATATCATAAGAAGTGACTAACATGCTGGGAGCAAGGGGCTAGTAACCCCTTCTCCTGTATACTTTACTCGAGTTAAAAAGAGAAACTTTTCTTTTTCTTTTTGGGCCACCCTGCTTTGGTGGGATGCAGCTGGTTTGTTGAAGGAAAAAGAAAAAGAATGTATCATTCCACAAAGCTGCCCTTTTCCACCTCAAAAAACTAGACAGTTAAATAAGGTTATCTGCTTAATTTCAATAATATTAGATGGCATATGGCTAAGTATGACATGTAAAATATAATTTTGCCTACAGGGTCTACCTCATATACGTATACCCTCTACAAATTAGATGTATGACACAAGAACCTCAACAGAGTTGAACATGGGTACCTACACCCTTCTCGAGAAAGCTCTCGACAAGGAGCCTGTCTGGGTCTCATGCTACTATCATGTTCTCATAAGAATGTCATCTGTGTTCTCTGTCACACTTGTAGTAACCAGCAGGCCTGAGGTGAAGCTTTTTAAATGTTTCCAAAATAATGCTTAATTCAGCCCTATTGGTAATGAACCATTTGTTGACATGCCAGAGGGCCTGCAACAAGAGATTACATCATTCTACACAGATGACATCAAGACCCAGGTCCCATGATTAGACTACAGGGCTACTTCAACTATACCAAGTTTTCCTCAAGAGGATCATCAGCTGGTGGGCCATGCTTCCATACCCTGGCACAAATGCCCCATGCACAATGGATGTCAAAGACCATTTACTACTTAAAGCTCTTCATGTTCAAGGGTCAAATAAGGTTAACAGTGTGTGAACAGTACCAGACTGAAAATCTGGGTACCCCAGGCAAATTTAGACTTTGGCAGATAAAACAAATTTTCTATTTGGCCTAATAAAGATAAATCATGTACCTTTTACTCTATTTTCATGCACTAAATTTAAAATAACTTACTGCACATGGAATTTTTAGCTGTTTATTTTAAAAAGTTTTTTTTTTTTTCTGGCTTTCATATTTTTGGCATGCCTTATAAGCCAGCATCCAGAGCAGCTGCCTGGCTGGCTTGCCCTGTAATCCAGCCATGTGTGAGAGAGAGAGATGTGTCATAGTAAAAATTTACCTGTCTTTATTTATACTCACTACTGGAATAAGGCCTCCTTCCCAGGGAGAGAACTATTCAACAACTTGAACTTACGCAAAATTAGGGAGGCAGCCACAAAGGTATTTTGTCAGCATCTACAGTACTCCTCCAAGCACCTAGCACTGCTTTTCCTATTCGATAACCCTGTAGAGTGTAGATGATGAGGCTAAACTAATGGTAAACAAATTCTTGCATTCTCCAATAAATTGAAGTGGCAGGACATGCTGTTGGAGTGTATGCAAGGTAACATTTATGAAGGGATTCAGGGAAACTGGCAGGCCGGACTCGATTCCTGGAGATGGGAAATACAGTGCCGGCACCCTGAAGGAGGGGTGTTAATGTTGCAGTTTTATAACTGTAGTGTAAGCATGCCTATGGCAAGACAGTGATGGAGTGAATGATGATGAAAGTTTTTCTTTTTCAAGCCACCCTGCCTTGGTGGGAAATACTTCACCGGACACATACATCACCACAAGTCAGACTCTGAAGTTGCTCAACCTCATCTCCATTTCTTTACAAATGCAAGTTGCTGTGAGTTTTAAGTAAAACTAACAATTTACCAAAATAATTTTCACTTTTCAATTTTCTCATGAGTATGTGTCACAAAGTGCAAATGGTAGCTACTGTGCCTCTAAACACTCTCCTAGTCTAAAGTTTTATATGTATGGTACTGACATTTCATCATTTAAAACAGACAGCCTTGCAGAGAAAATTATTTCAACTTTTAATTTTTGGGAGTACCCTAGCTACTTTCCCTTTAACAAACTTTTGTGCAAACCTTGGTTTAAGTCATTATATAAAATGATGGAATGCAAACCAGGAAATGCTACAAATGAATCTGGACAGACTGCAGGCATAATCTGACAAATGGCTCCTGGAGTTTTACCCCACCAAATGTAAAGTTATGAAGATTGGGGAAGAACAAAGAAGACCACAGACAGAGTACAGGCTCATAGGGCAAAAGCTGCAGACATCCATCAAGGTAGTTCTGCAGCTTTTGCCCTATGGGGTGAGTATCATACCAAGCATATCACTTGCGGTGCACATCAACCAAATAACTGCTACAGCAAATATGTGTCTGGCAAATCTAAGGACATGTACTATATCCTAGAGTATGACAGAATACATGATTACAGAAGTAATACTATAAGTATGTATGCACATTACTTAACCCTTTGACTGTTTCGGCTGTATATATACGTCTTACGAGCCAATGTTTTTGACGTAAATTCTAGCGGCTTCAAATCAAGCGGGAGAAAGCTGGTAGGCCTACATGTGAAAGAATGGGTCTGCATGATGGGCGCACGCATTATGAAAAAAATCGGGCTCAGTGGTGCATCGTGGGAACGCCATCATGATGCCACACGGTAAGAAATACCTTACTCCTTGCCAAACTGTTCCAAAGTGATAGTTCTAACAGTGATGGAAGTGCCAGTGAGAATGAATTCCATGGTTTTCAGGAGGGTGTGACCGAAAGCAGTGCCCAGCATAACGTAATTAGTGATGAAAACATAGATGACCCACAACCTACCACCTCTGGTGCTGGGCCATCTCATTCACGTTCACCTGTACCAGGACGAAAAAGGAAACTATTTCCCCATGTACAGGACTCGATTGTGAGCAGTGAAAGTGATAGTGATAGTGATTTCCAAGTTATTGAAAGCAGCTCGAGTTGCAACAGTGAGGGGGAATATTCTCCAGTGAAGCAGCAGTATGTACGATGCAGCATGCGTTCTGGTAGTGTGCCATATGCCATTCCAAGGAAAAGGAGTAAATCTCAGAGTACATCCCATGGCCCTACACCACGACTAGAGAGTGAACATGACGATATTGTTACAATGGGGATGTGTAATGAACATCGGGCAGCAGGTGGTGGTGGTGTTGGCGGTGGCAGGAGTCATGTGGCACCAGCAGCAGGCCACGCTGCTAACTCAGCATAGCCACAACCAGCCTCAACCACCCCCACACTCCCACAACCACAATCACCTTTCAATATCCAGTATCCACCAGCAGACCACATCTGGGATTGGCAGCAAGGTACCAATTTTGTTCCCAATCCCCATGACTTTGATGAAGCAGAGAGTGGAATACGGCCATTGTGTACACTTGGGAACAATGCCACTGAACTGGAATGCTTTCAGTTATTCTTTGATGAACCCCTGATGGAAATTATTGTCAAGGAAAGCAATACATACTATGAGTACACCATGACAAATAAATTCTTTCACCAAGGTCATGGCTACACCAGTGGAAGGACACAACTGTGGCAGAGATGTACCTGTTCTTTGCCATAATAATGCTTATGCCAGATGTGTATAAGCACACTATCACCATATACTGGTCAACAGAATGCCTGATTTCAACCCCAGGTTTTAGTGATATTATACCAGTGAATAGATTTTTGCTGCTGTTACATATGCTACACTTCTCATACAAAACATGGCCTGACAGAAATGACAGGTTATATAAGATCAGGAATGTGTTCATGTGCCTGAAACAAAAGTGCTGTATGTACTTTTATCCCTTCAGGAAGCTTGTTATTGACGAGTCTTTGATTTTGTTCAAAGGCAGACTGTCGTTCAAGCAGTATATACCAAGCAAGAGGAAACACTTTGGTATAAAGTTATTTGTACTGTGATTGCAAAAGTGGTCTGGTTTTGGATATAATTGTGTACATTGGTAGTAACACATTGAGAGATACCAGGAAGTTATTGGGTATCTCTGGTAATGTGGTTAGAACAATGATGGAACCAAATCTTGGTAAGGGGCATATATTATTTACTGATAACTGGTACACAAGCCCCTTACTCAGTGATTTCTTGTGAGTGAACATGACAGACGTATGTGGCACAGTGCGTGGAAATTGTAAGCATATGCCTAGGTTCAACACAGGCACTCACAGAGGTGAGGTGTAGGCATTTGCTGCCAATGACGTCATGGCATTTCGGTGGCATGAGAAACATGATGTCACACTGTTGACATCAGTTCACCGAAACGAAATGGCAGACAGTGGCAGGCAGAATAGAGAAACCAATGAACCCATTCTAAAACCTGCAGCTGTGATGGACTACAACCTCAATATGTGCTTAGTGGACAAATGTGACATGCAGATTGGGTTTGCTGATTGTGTTTGCAAGATTTATAAGTCTTCTTCTTTCTTTCAACACACCGGCCGTATCCCACCGAGGCGGGGTGGCCCAAAAGGAAAAACGAAAGTTTCTCCTTTTACATTTAGTAATATATACAGGAGAAGAGGTTACTAGCCCCTTGCTCCCGGCATTTTAGTCACCTCTTACAACACGCATGGCTTACGGAGGAAAAATTATGTTCCACTTCCCCATGGAGGTAAGAGGAAATAAACAAGAACAAGAAAGGAAACAGAAGAAAACCCAGATGGGTGTGTATATATGTTTGTACATGTATGTGTAGTGTGACCTAAGTGTAAGAAGAAGTAGCAAGACATACCTAAAATCTTGCATGTTTATGAGACAGAAAAAAGGACACCAGCAATCCTACCATCATGTAAAACAATTACAGGCTTCCGTTTTACACTCACTTGGCAGGACGGTAGTACCTCCCTGGGCGGTTGCTCTCTACCAACCTACTACCTATAAGATTTATAAGTGGTACATAAAATTTTTTTCCATCTTCTTGACATTTCCATGTTGAATGCTTATAACGTATACAAGTTGAAGACCACCAACAAACCAAAATATGGTGAATTTTGTTTGTCAGTCATCAGACAAATAATATTCAAGTACCAAGGAGCAACACCTGCAATAGACCAGCACCCACGAAATTACCAACACATGCCATCTCGTCTGAGGCCTGGTGATCATTACCCCATACAACTGCCTCCTACTACTTTCAAGAAAAGTGCTCAGAAGAGGTGTTTTATCTGTGCACATACCACAAAAGAGCAGACACTTGTTTTATGTATGAGGAGTGTAAAACTCCACTGTGCATAACACCGTGTTTCAAAGACTTTCACAAACTGCAGCAGTTCTAGGAAAGTGTTCAGTGACTGTACATTTGTATATATATTATAGAACAACAGTAATAAACAATTTTTTGTATTGCTGGTTTGTATAAAAAAGTTTTGTAAACAATATAATAATGATAATGTTTGTGTGGTTATTGTGTTGTATACAAGTGTATATTTGTACACTGCAACTTACTTTGGTCTCACAGGCCTCATAAGTTACTTAGAAAAGGCATTCGCTGCTGTTGCCATATGCGACTCATTTTCTGCCAATTTTACACCTCTATATCTTGGTAAGTACTGATTGCCCAAAAAAAATTTTAGGCTTAAAACGCTCGGAAAAATAATCCTAACATTTTGGTAATAAAAAATAATTTTTTTATTTTTTGAATATTTTTCGATATAGAATGCCAGTTTCAGAAATGGGCTTGCGACAGTCAAAGAGTTAATACTATAAGTATGTGTGCACCATACTATAAAAGTGTGTTATAGCTATATGCAGGACCTGCTGCAATCAGATCTGGTTTACTTGCAGAGATAGTGATGCCTGTAGATATGAATGCTGTAGCTGTAAAGATAGTGAAAGTGGAGTTTGAAACAGCCAAAAATGGAGTTAATATCTACAATGGTGTGTGAATTATTTGCACTGTAATACTGTACACAACTGTTCTAGCAATATTTTCACTCACGGTTATTAAGTAGAGCTGCATAATAAAATAACCCCTTTGGGAAAAATCTGAAAAAATAAATAAATAAATAAATAAAAAAAGGTTGTAGCTGAGTATGTAACCCACCTTAACTCACCTCCTGAAGAACAAAGTCAGGCAGAGGGTCACTGGTAGGATGAGATTGGAGGGTGTGAGCTGCCTCATGGGCAGCCTCTTCATGGTATAGCAGCTCACCAATTCTGGCCAGCTTGTCCTGTCCCAGCATTGCTCGCCTAACTATCACTCCTGAAAAATAACCATAATGCTTCACAAGGATTTAAACCAATTCTTTTGCAGATGACGACTTTTTTATTACTTCATACGTCAATCCGCATGCACTCAACACAATAAATGAAAACCTTGCAAAAATATCTACAGTACTTGGATCGCAACAAACAAACTCACACTAAATAGTAACAAGACCATCTACATAATATTAGGGAGCAAAGCTAACAATGTTTATTTGAACAAAGATTAAAATCACATCAATCAATAGGAAGGACAAGAGTATGCACCTTGATAATGAACTAAAATTCAACACACACACACAGGCGGGGCCAGGAGCTGAGTCTCGACCCCTGCAACCACAATTAGGTGAGTACACACATCCAGAACATCTCGAAATAAAAAAATAATCCAAAATAGTGGCCATCCTCTCAAAAATATAGCACTATGGCTGCCAAACATCCCTGCTCACTTTGCATTACTCTCTAATCAATTCATACCTCACCTATGGTATCTGTGCATGGGGATCAATAACAGCTAATCACCTTAAACATGTTATTCAGCAAAAACAAGCTCTCAGAATAATCAATCATTCAGGCTCCAGGCAATGCACACACTCTTATTCAAAAGTTTAAATTTGCCTAATATACAAAATATTCACTTTGTACTGTGCTTGCAATATCTGCAGGATTCTCAACTCAAATATTTTGTTGTTTTAGCACTTTCTTCAATAATAATAATAATAATAATAATAATAATAATAATGATGAACTCAAATATTTACCCAGGTGATTTCATCACCTTCATTCAAACACTCCATAAAATGCAGATCACTGAATGACTGTATGTACTATGTAATTCTTTTGTAATTCTTTTGTGATTGTACTGTGCTACACAAAAAAATCTTCAATAATATGCTAGGTCTAGCTTTTAGTAGTATGTAAGCCTTATGATTAGTTTGTCTAAAATGCACTGCATAAATAGTGGCTTTCTTTTGTGTCTACTTATGTATCAAATTATGTACAGTATATCTACTGCAATCTTTGTAAAGCTCATGATATGTAAAAACTTTTAATCCATAATTTTAACTTCAGGGAAGACGCCTATTAAATGAATAACTGTGAATATGTTCCTCTTTTTATGGGGATCACCATATCTCGGTGGGAGATGTGATAAAAATATGAACAGTAATTTATTACATTTTCTTCCATTAGCAATAAATAAACCGCACTGTGTTGTATTATATTATTTATAGGGAAGCACTAACCCTGTAAGGGTCATACAGCTGCTTGAGAATGGGAGGTAATCTGGACTGAATTAACCCTTAACCCTTTCAGGGTCGGCAGGCCCTCTCCTAAACTTGTTCTCAGGTTCGGAATTTAAAAAAAAAAATAAAAAAAAATCTTATGAAATGATAGAGAATCTTTTCCTGATCACAATGACACCAAAAGTATGAAATTTAATGGAAAAACTTATGGAATTATGCTCTCGCAAAGTTAGCGGTCTTGACGATGTTTACGCATCGGCGATTTGGCCACTTTGAGCCCTATTTTCGACCAATTCCAATGTACCAGTCGACAAAAATCATAACTATTTCGCTAGAACTCCATTTTTTTTTATCAAATGAGTACAAGAAACCACCCATTTACCGATTTCAACTATCCAATAAAGTGGTCAGAAATTGGCCATTTTGTCAATTTCCAAATAGGATCCAGAATAAACAAGATAGACATTCCTGGCACTAAAATAACATTTCCTCTCTTCATTAGTCACATCCCCAGGCCTCTCTTACATTTCTTTTGCTTTCCACTTTGAATTTTTATTCTCACAAAAAATAGATTTACTGTTATGCAGACTACTGCATTAGCGTAGAAATGGTATAAATAATATCAGCGCACTTGTGAAAGAATATCAGACTCACCAGTTGACGTGTATTGGACGCATGGCATAATTTGTTTACTTCTGAACTTTGGCAAAAATTTAACATTTCTACTACTTTGAGCTCAATTTCAAGGTACTTTTCATTGTGAAGTCAATCAAAATCATCTCAATTTCTGTAATATGTCTTCCATTCTATAAAATGAGACCAGGAAAATTAGAATACAATCATAAATAGCATACAAAAATACACTGCAAAGTCGCTGTTTTAACCCTTTCAGGGTTTTCGACGTACTAGTAGGGCTTACGCACCATGGTTATTGACGTACTAGTACACCTAAATTCTAGCACCTTCAAATCTAGCGAGAGAAAGCTGGTAGGCCTACATATGAAAGAATGGGTTTATGTGGTCAGTGTAGGCTGTAGTATAAAAAAAATCCTGCAGCACACAGTGTGTAATGAGGAAAAAAAAACTTTGACCGTGTTTTTGGATTAAAACAGCGACTTTGCACTGTATTTTCATATGGTATTTATGGTTGTAGTATTCTAGTTTTCCTGGTCTCATTTTATAGAATGGAAGACATATTACAGAAATTGAGATGATTTTGACTGGTTTTACTATGAAAAGTACCTTGAAATTGAGCTCAAAGTAGCAGAAATGTTCGATTTTTACCAAAGTTCAAAAGTAAACAAATCATGCCAAGCGTTCAATACACGTCAACAGGTGAGTCTAATATTCTCTCACAAGTGCACTGATATTATTTATACCATTTCTACACTAATGCAATAGTCTGCATAACAGTAAATCTACTAATTTTTGTAAGAATAAAAATTCATAGTGGAAAGCAAAAGAAATACAAGAGGGGCCTGGGGATGTGACTAACGAACAGAGAACTTGTTATTTTAGTGCCAGGAATGTCTTTCTTGTTTATTCTGGACCCTATTTGGAAATTGGCATCTTCTGAAATTTGTGTGAAACTGGCAAAATTGCGAATTTCTAACCACTTTATTGGATAGTTGAAATTGGTAAATGGGTGTTTTTTTTTGTACTCATTCGATAGAAAAAATGGAGTTCTAGCGAAATAAATATGATTTTTATCGACTAGTACACAGGAATTGGCCAAAAATAAGGTTCAAAGTGGGCAGAATCGCCGATGTTTACGCATCGGTGAGACCGCTAACTTCGCGAGAGCATAATTCCGTAAGTTTTCCATCAAATTTCATAATTTTGGTGTCATTATGATCGGGAAAAGATTCTCTATCATTTCATAAGAAAAAAATAATTTTTTTTTTCCCGAAAAATTTTCGACCCTCAGAACAAGTTTAGGAGAGGGACTCTCAACCCTGAAAGGGTTAAACACGGTTGGAATTTTTCTTTTCTCATTATGCACTGTGTGCTGCAGGATTTTTTTTATACTGTGCATACTGACCACAGACCCATTCTTTCATATGTAGGCCTACCAGCTTTCTCTTGCTAGATTTGAAGGCATTAGAATTTATGCGTACTAGTACGGCACCAACCCTGGCGTGCAAGCCATACTAGCACGGCACCAACCCTGAAAGGGTTAAACTGTCCAAGCTAAGATCTACCTTTGCACATGTAGTGCTCTGAATGTAAATCTACGGGTGGGAGAGTTAAAATATCTAAAAATATCTAACATAGACAGGACTCACAGCAATGGCTTTAAATTGGAAAAAATCAGATTCAGGAAGGATATAGGAAAGGACTGGTTTGGTAATAGGGTTGTGGATGAGTGGAACAAACTCCCGAGTACCATCATAGACGCTAAGACGTTGTGTAGTTTTAAAAATAGGTTAGATAAATACATGAGTGGGTGTGGGTGGGGGTGACTTGGACCTGACTAGCTTGTGCTACTAGGTCGGATGCACTGCTCCTCCCTTAAGTGACGTGTCTAACCTCACTAGGTCACAGCATTGGCTTAAGCCAGTGGGAGAATTGGAGCTGTCTCGCAAAGGCCAATAGGCCTGTTGCAGTGTTCCTTCTTTCTTAAGTTTTTATGTTCTTAAGTAAATGGAATTAGGTCAGGGGTTTCAAATAGAGTAAGAGCTAAAGAAGGAGTCGCAATAATGTTGAAGGATAAGCTATGGCAGGAAAAGAGGGAGTATAAATGTATTAATTCAAGGATTATGTGGAGTAAAATAAAGGTTGGATGTGAAAAGTGGGTTATAGTAAGCATATATGCACCTGGAGAAGAAAGAAGTGTAGAGGAGAGAGAGAGAGAGAGAGAGAGAGAGAGAGAGAGAGAGAGAGAGGTTTTGGGAATTGTTAAGCAAGTGTGTGGGGAGTTTTGAACCAAGTGTGAGAGTACTTGTGGTTGGGGATTTCAATGCCAAAGTGGGTAAAAATGTTGTGGAGGGAGTAGTAGGTAAATTTGGGGTGCCAGGGGTAAATGAAAATGGGGAGCCTTTAACTGAGCTATGTGTAGAAAGAGGTCTGGTAATAAGTAATACATATTTTATGAAAAAGAGGATAAATAAATATACAAGGTACGATATAGCACATAATGAAAGTAGTTTGTTAGATTATATATTGGTGGATAAAAGGTTGATGGGTAGGCTTCAGAATGTACATGTTTATAGAGGGGCAACTTATATATCGGATCATTATTTAGTTGTAGCTACAGTTAGAGTAAGAGGTAGATGGGACAAAAGAAAAATGGCAACAAAACTAAGGGAGGAAGAAGTTCGGGTGAGATATAAGCAACTACTGGCAGAAAGGTGGGCTAGAGCAGGTATGAGTATTGGGGGGGGGGGGGTTGAAGAGGGTTTTAAAAATGCAGTATTAGAATGTGGAGCAGAAGTTTGTGGCTGTAGGAGGGTGGGTGCAGGAAAAAAGAGGAGTGATTGGTGGAATGAAGTAAAGAGTGTGTTAAAAGAGAAAAAGGTAGCTTATGAGAGGTTTTTACAAAGCAGAAGTGTTATATGAAGAGCAGAGTATATGGAGAGTAAAAGAAAGGTGAAGAGAATGGTGATAGAGTGTAAAAGGAGAACAGATGGTAGAGTGGGAGGGGCACTGTCAAGAAATTTTGATGAAAATACAAAATTTTGGAGTGAGATAAAAAAGTCAAGAAAGCCTAGGGAACAAATGGATTTGCCAGTTAAAAACAGAGTAGGGGAGTTAGTAGATGGGGAGATGGAGGTATTGGGTAGATGGCGAGAATATTTTGAGGAACTTTAAAATGTCGACGAAGGGAGGCGGTAACTTCATGCATTGGCCAAGGAGGTATACCATCTTCTAGGAGTGAAGAAGAGCAGGATGTGAGTGTGGGGGAGGTGCATGAGGCATTATGTAGAATGAAAGGAGGTAAAGAAACTGGAACTGACGGGATCATGGCAGAAATGTTAAAGCAGGGGGGGATATAGTGTTGGAGTGGTTGGTATTTTTGTTTAATAAATGTATAAAAGAGGGGAAGGTACCTAGGGATTGGCAAAGAGCATGTATAATTCCTTTATATAAAGGGAAGGGGGACAAAAGAGATTGTAAAAATTACAGAGGAATAAGTTTACTGAGTATACCAGGAAAAGTTATTACTGAAAGAAATAGAGGCAAGACAGAATGTAGGATTGCGGATGAGCAAGGAGGTTTTAGAGTAGGGGATGTGGAGATCAAGTGTTTACATTGAAGCATATATGTGAATAGTATTTAGATAAAGGTAGGGAAGTTTTCACTGCATTTATGGATTTAGAAAAGGCATATGATAGAGTTGATAGGGGAGCAATGTGGCAGATGTTGCAAGTATATAGGTAGTAAGTTACTAAATGCTGTAAAGAGTTTTTATGAGGATAGTGAGGCTCAGGTTAGCGTGTGTAAAAGAGAGGGAGACTACTTCCCGGTAAAGGTGGGTCTTAGACAGGGATGTGTAATGTCACCAAGGTTGTTTAATATATTTATAGATGGGGTTGTAAAAGACGTAAACGCTAGGGTGTTGGGGAGAGGGGTGGGATTAAATCATGGGGAATCAAACACAAAATGGGAATTGACACAGTTACTTTTTGTTGATGATAGTGTGCTTTAGGGAGATTCTAAAGAAAAGTTGCAAAGGTTAGTGTAAGAGTTTGGGAATGTGTGTAAAAGTAGAAAGTTGAAAGTGAACACAGAAAAGAGTAAGGTAATGAGGGTATTAAATGATTTAGATAAAGAAAAATTATATATCAAATTGGAGAGGAGGAGTATGGAAGAAGTGAATGTTTTCAGATATTTGGGAGTTGATGTGTCAGCAGATGGATGTATGAAGGATGAGGTTAACCATAGAATTGATGAAGGAAAAAAGATGAGTGGTGCATTGAGGTATATGGGGAGACAAAAAACATTGTCTATGGAGGCAAAGAAGGGAATGTATGAAAGTATAGTGGTACCAACACTCTTATATGGGTGTGAAGCTTGGGTTGTAAATGCTGCAGCGAGGAGGCGGTGGAGATGTCCTGTCTAAGGGCAATGTGTGGTGTAAATATTATGCAGGAAATTCGGAGTGTGGAAATTTGGAGGTGTGGAGTTAATAAAAGTATTAGCCAGAGGGCTGAAGAGGGGTTGCTGAGGTGGTTCGGTCATTTAGAGAGAATGGATCAAAGTAGAATGACTTGGAGAGCATATAAATCTGTGGGGGAAGGAAGGCAGGGTAGGGGTCATCCTCGAAAACGTTGTAAAGGTCGTAAAGGAGGTTTTGTGGGTGAGGGGCTTGGACTTCCAGCAAGCATGCGTGAGCATGTTAGATAGGAGTGAATGGAGACTAATGGTATTTGTGGCATGACGAGCTGTTGGAGTGTGAGCAGGGTAATATTTAGTGAAGGGATTCAGGGAAACCGGTTATTTTTATATAGCCGGACTTAAGTACTGGAAATGGGAAGTACAATGCCTGCACTTTCAAGGAGGGGTTTGGGATATTGGCAGTTTGGAGGGATATTTTGTGTATTTATTTATTTATTTATTTATTTATTTATTTAATGTTTTTGCAAACAGTACATTGAGATTGTGTATATACAATAGTGGGTTGCAATGCAAAGAGAGCCTCTATTATGCCTTGGCATTATGGGCCAACTTAACATTATTGGCTTACATTCTACTTAATCTTTATATGTACAGTGGACCCCCGCATACCGTTGGCATCACATAACGTTAAATCCGCACAGCGATACATTTTATCACTAAAATTTTGCCTCGCATAGTGCTAAAAAACTCGCTCAACGCTATTCGTCCGAGACGCGTCTATGTGAGGCCTGAGCCAGCCTCACATGTTCCGCCGGTGGCAATGTTTACAAGCCAGCCTCCGCGGTAACATCCAAGCATACAATCGGAGCATTTCGCATTATTACAGCGTTTTTGGTGATTTTATCTGCAAAATAAGTGACCATGGGCCCCAAGAAAGCTTCTAGTGCCAACCCTGTGGTAAAAAGGGTGAGAAATATTATCGAAATACTGTGGTACCATGGTGAACTGCTGATGCTGCTGCTGCTGTAGCACTGTCAGCTGCTGCTGCTGCTGTAGTACCATCAGCTGCTGCTGCTGCTGCTGTACCACCATCAGCTGCTGCTGCTGCTGTAGCAATGTCTGCTGCTGCTGTAGCACCATCTGCTGCTGCTGTAGCACTGTCAGCTGCTGCTGTAGCACTGTCAGCTGCTGCTGTAGCACTGTCAGCTGCTGCTGTAGCACTGTCAGCTGCTGCTGTAGCACTGTCAGCTGCTGCTGTAGCACTGTCAGCTGCTGCTGCACTGTCAGCTGCTGCTGCTGCTGTAGCACCATCAGCTGCTGCTGCTGCTGTACCACCATCAGCTGCTGCTGCTGCTGTACCACCGTCAGCTGCTGCTGCTGCTGTAGCACTGTCTGCTGCTGCTGTAGCACCATCTGCTGCTGCTGTAGCACTGTCAGCTGCTGCTGTAGCACTGTCAGCTGCTGCTGCAGCACTGTCAGCTGCTGCTGTAGCACTGTCAGCTGCTGCTGTAGCACTGTCAGCTGCTGCTGTAGCACTGTCAGCTGCTGCTGCAGCACTGTGAGCTGCTGCTGTAGCACTGTCAGCTGCTGCTGTAGCACTGTCAGCTGCTGCTGCTGCACTGTCAGCTGCTGCTGCTGTAGTACCATCTGCTGCTGCTGTAGCACTGTCTGCTGCTGCTGTAGCACTGTCAGCTGCTGCTGTAGCACTGTCAGCTGCTGCTGCTGCTGCACTGTCAGCTGCTGCTGCTGTAGCACTGTCAGCTGCTGCTGCTGCTGCACTGTCAGCTGCTGCTGCTGTAGCACTGTCAGCTGCTGCTGCTGCTGTAGCACCGTCAGCTGCTGCTGCTGCTGTACCACCGTCAGCTGCTGCTGCTGCTGTAGTACCGTCTGCTGCTGCTGTAGCACCGTCTGCTGCTGCTGTAGCACTGTCAGCTGCTGCTGCTGTAGCACCGTTGTTGGCGTGGCTTATTGCGAATACCAAGAAACAATTAACCCCAGACGGTTAGCCACCCAGGATAACCCAAAAAAGTCAGTGTCATCGAAGACTGTCTAACTTATTTCCATTGAGGTCCTTAATCTTGTCTCCCAGGATGCAACCCACACCAGTCGACTAACACCCAGGTGAACAGGGAAAAATGCCTGGAACTAGTGCTGATATTGGTGAATTTAAAGCCAGCAAAGGTTGGTTTGAGAGATTTAAGAATCGTAGTGGCATACACAGTGTGATAAGGCATGTTCTGGAAGAAAATGCCAAACAGGACGTACAGTACTCAGGAGGAAAAGGCACTCCCAGGACACAGTGTCTCATCAGTCATTGCTGCATCTTCAATAAAGGTAAGTGTCATTTATTCTTCATTTAGTAGAGTAGTACATGCACAATATATATTGTGCATGTACTACTCTACTATTGTACATGTATCCTCCTCTTTGTGTGTAGGAAAATGTATATTTCATGTGATAAAAAATTTTTTTTCATACTTTTGGGTGTCTTGCACAGATTAATTTGATTTCCATTATTTCTTATGGGGAAAATTCATTCGCATAACGATAATTTCGCATAACAATGAGCTCTCAGGAACGGATTAATATCGTTATGCGGGGGTCCACTGTATATGCTTCTAAACTGTTGTGTTCTGGGCACCTCTGCAAAAACAGTGATTATGTATGAGTGAAGTGAAAGTGTTGAATGATGAGTATTTTCTTTTTCGAGATTTTCTTTCTTTTTGAGTCACCCTGCCTCGGTGGGAGATGGCCAACTTGTTAAAAAAAATAAAATTAAGATCGAACGTAGATTTACGTTCGGAGCTCTACATGTGCGAATGTAGATCTACGTTTGGACAGTTTAAGGGTTAAGGAAGGAGGGATCAACTACAATTTCTTTGATCCAGAGCCATTCTCTGACATCAAGTCCCCCCATCCTTCCCTTCCTCCTTGAAAGGATTAGTTGAAACTATTATCTAACTTTAATAAGACATGAACAACTTTTGGGTATCTTTATTGTGGGGATGTTTGCAATACTGAGAATAATACCAGAAACACTGGAAGACATGAAGTAGTAGTTGAGGTAATTAATCCCTCAGCCTTGATGGATCTGCTGAAGAGGGTAGAAGACCGGAAGAAGAAGTTGGAGGTGATCAGTCACCTCAACCTTGCTAGGAAGCATTTAGCCCATCACTCTGGAAAAATGATAGGCTAAACACTTCCTAGCAATGATGAGAGACTGATCACCTTAAACTACTTCGTGTCTTCCAATACTAACATTCTCTGTATTTGACTGATAAAATCCCTGGGTGGCAAACTGTCTCAATAATAAAGATACCCATGAGTTGCACATCACTTATTCATCTTTTTGTTGGTTTTATAAATCATTAATTAAATTAATATCTAACTTATAGCTTGACAGAATGTCAGAATCCTCCAGGCTTTCCATCCTTGTTATTACGGTACTAAAATCCAAAAGGCTTGTATGTAATTTTGAAATGATGATATAAAAAAAGCTGCACAAACCTCTGGTATTTGGAGTAAGTGGAGAGGGAAGACGAGGAAGTGTGACTTTGCCGTGGGTGATGGTAGAGACTGGGACTACTGATAGCCCTATACTAGACCCAACACCTTCATCTGTTTCCACCACACTAGTAGGTGCCCTTGGAGTTACCTGCCAATCAAGTAATTAAACTCTATTATACAGACATTGCTCTCTAATAGGCTGGCCAGACATTCTGCATTAAGCCAGACAGTCCTGCTTTTGAAAACTCTGTCCTCCATCCTGCACCACCTCAAGCAGGACATTTATCTGTCCTCCTTTAAAGGGCTTGTCTAAAAAGAATTATATACAGTATATTACCTTACATATATGTGCTAAAACAGAGGGAACTGAAGGTGGCAATAACCACTGATGCATTTTTATTATAATTTTATATAGTTGCCATTGGAAACACTATGCACAGAGCTGCAGTACACATGTACAAGATGAGTCAAGCTATCAATCAGGTACACGGAGTCTGACATGGTCAGTCTGCTGAAGGCTGCAGTGGGAGTGGTTGACTTTGTTTCTTGCTTTAATTAAGCCCCTGAAGAAATGCCAAAAAGAAAGACTACATTTAACCATGACTGGACCAAAGCATTTGGATTTATTGTTAAAAGCAGAAAAAGGAACTTTCATGCATTTTGTACACTATGCCGTTGTGATGTGGATATTAGTGGCACATGGAAAAATGCAGTTGAATGGCACATTGCCACAGATAAACATGATGTTAACACTCATAGTGTTGATATGTCATCACTGTTATCATTTTTCTCTTCAGCTCAATCATTTCAAGATGACAAAATAATGGTTGCAGAACTGTGTAAAGTGTATCATGCTGTTTAAGCATCATCAGTCATACAGAAGTGTTGATTGTGGAGTAAAAGCTGACAAAGAAATATAGTGTGACTCACTGATATTGATGGGTGCAACATGTGGAAAAACTAAAACAAAATAAGCTAAAGTAAAAATGAACATTCTTTTTTTTACTTTTACTCTGTATGATCATATGACTGAACGTGAACATAGATAAGAGTAAGGTGATGAGGGTATCAAATGAGTTAGGTAAAGAAAAATTGGATATCACATTGGAGGAAGGGAGTATGGAAGAAGTGAATGTGTTCAGATATTTGGGAGTAGACAAGGTTAACCATAGAAATGAAGGAAAATAGGTGAGTAGTTCATTGAGGTATCTGTAGAGACAAAAAATGTTATCCATGGAGGCCAAGAAGGGAAGGTATAAGAGTATAGTTGTACTAACACTCTTATATGGGTGTGAAACATCAAGGAGGAGGCTGGAGGCAGTGGAAATGTCATGTCTACAGACAATGTGTGGTGTAAATATTATGCAGAGAATCTCTAGTGTGGAAATTAGGTGGTGTGGAGTTACTAAAAGTATTATTCAGAGGGCTTAAGAGGGGGATGTTGAGGTAGTTTGGTCACTCAGAGAGGATGGAGCAAAATAAGATGACTTTGAGGGTGCATAAATCTGTAGAGGATGGGAAGAGAGGTACGGGTTGTCTTAGGAAAGGATGGGGGGAAGAGGTATAAGAGGTTTTGTGTGCAAGGGACCTGGACATGCAGCAGGCATGTGTGAGCATGTTGGATATGAGTGAATGGAGTCAAATTTTTTGGGGGACCTGATGAGCTGTTGGAGTGTGAGCAGGGTAATATTTTGTGAAGGGATTCAGGGAAACCGGTTAGATGGACTCTAAGTCCTGGAGGTGGGAGGTACAATACCTGCACTTTAAAGGAGGGGGTTTGGGATATTGGCTGTTTGGAGTGACATCCAAACTGTCATATCTGGGTGCTCTGCAAAGACAGTGATTATGTGTGAATGATGGTTAAAGTGTCTCTTTCTTTTTTGGGTCACCCTGCCTCAGTGGGAAATGTCTGACATGTTGAAAAAAACAAAAATATATATATATAAATCTTTTTCAACACATCAGCCTAGACACTCACAAAATGGACTGAGACACACACTTACATTTTGGACTGATTTTATACACTCACATGACAGACTGAGACTCACACTCACATGATGAAGTGATAAGGCACACACACACACATGATGAAATGATACCTACACATTCACATGGCAAAGACTCAAATATTCACATGGCAGACTGAGACCCACACCCCTCACACTACAGACTGATATGTATCTGCACACTCACTACATACTGATTTCTACACACTCACACTACAGAATGATAACTACACACTCGCACTACAGACTGACATCTACACATGCACTACAGACTGATATCTACACGCTCTCACTGCAGACTGATATCTACACACTTGCACTACAGAATGATATCTACACACTCGCACTACAGACTGACATCTACAACTGCACTACAGACTGATATCTGCACACTCGCACTACAGACTGATACCTACACACTCGCACTACAGACTGATACCTACACACTCGCACTACAGACTGATACCTACACACTCGCACTACAGACTGATACCTACACACTCGCACTACAGACTGATACCTACACACTCACACTACAGACTGATACCTACACACTTGCACTACTGACTGACATCTACACATGCACTACAGACTGATATCTACATGCTCTCACTACAGACTGATATCTACACACTCGCACTACAGACTGATACAGTATCTACAAACTCGCACTAGACTGATATCTTAACACTCACACTACAGACTGATATCTACATGCTCTCACTACAGACTGATATCTGGTCACTCGCACTACAGATTGATATCTACACACTCACACTACAGTCTGATATATACACCCTTGCACTACAGAATGATATCTATGCACTCACTCTACAGACTGATATCTACACAGTTGCACTACAGAATGATATCGACACTCACATGATGAACTAAGACAAACTCACTCTTGTAGGTACAGCTGGCTCCTGGGAGGATGGCAGAGAAACACCCAAGCCTTCATCTGTTTCTGTCGACAGCCCCACCTGTGTTTCTAGTTCCTGTGAAAGCCAAGGATGGATAGGTTAATTTGTGACTTAGTAAAGGGAAAAGGCTAAGCAGCAACAGGCAAAATAGAAAACTAAAAGACAAAAGAAGACAAAGGAGGGAAAGGGCAAGAAAAAGGAAAAGCATGCAGATGCTTAAATGTATAATAATTATGCACCTCATATAGGTCAGTTTGTTAAGGAGACCCAGCTCTTGATCCTGTCTCTTGACCTTGGAGTAGCCACTATAAACTACACTAAATCTATTGTATTTATAGATGTACACCAGAGTCAGGGACCCTATGGTAATGACACTGGAGTCAGGAACCCTGGGGAAACTACACTGCAGTCATAAACCCAGGGAAAACTGCACTGGAGTCAGGGATGCAGGGGAAACTACACTGGAGTCAGGGACCCAGGAAAAAACTGCACTGGAATCATGAACTCAAGGGAAACTGTACTGGAGTCAGGGATGCAGGGGAAACTGCACCAGAGTAAGGGACCCAGGGAAAACTTCACTGGAGTCAGGGACCCTGCAGGAACTACACCAGAGTCAAGGACCGAGGAGAAACTCCACTGGAGTCAGGGACCCTGGGGAAACTACACCAGAGTCAGGGACCCTGGAGAAACTACACTGGAGTCAGGGACCTTGGAAAAACTACACTGGAGCTACAAACTCAGGGTAACCACACTTGGGTAGGGACATTTGGGGACCACACTCAGATCAGGGAACCTTGGGGATCACACCTGGGTAGGGACTTGGGTCAGGGACTCTGGGGTAGACAATACTTGGGTCAGGGAACCCTGGAGTGCAGATGTTACTTGTGGTTGACTGAGACTGATGAGGGTGTGGGAAGGAGGAGGTACAGGAGCTGCCAAGCGGGTCCGCAGACAGCCAACGGCAGCAGTGGCAGCAGCAAGAATGGGCGGGGGTGGTGGTGGCAAGAAGGGAATGTTGCGATCTTGATGCATCTCAAGTCGGTCACAAGCAGTAACCATCTCCAGCACTGCTCGCCCCACCTTCAGTGTCTCCTCCAATTGCTGCAAAAAGCAATGATGTGTTGGACAGGAACCACTGATCTGGGAAGAGAGGGTGGTCTTTGTCTTTCAATTATCAGACAGAAAAAGTGATGATAATAATGATAATCATAACTATATTTCCCAAGAAGTTACTTTTGAGTTACAATAGCAGGTTAACAGTGTGCATTATATCTCTTACAATGAAAAGCTCAGTTATGGGTAGCATTTCAAGTAGATTTATTAAGTTAGGACTAATACTATTTACTAACAAAATAAAAAATATGCTGGACAAATTTATATATGTACTGTATATAAAAACACTAAAATTGCATAATCCTAGGTAGTAGGAAGGTAGACAGTAACTGCCCAGGGAGGTACTACCATCCTGCCAAGTGAGTGCAAAACGGAAGCCTGTAATTGTTTTACATGATGGTAGGATTGCTGGTGTCTTTTTTCTGTCTTATAAACATGCAAGATTTCAGGTATGTCTTGTTACTTCTACTTACACTTACATGTACAAACATATATATATATACACACCACTCTGGGTTTTCTTCTATTTTCTTACTAGGTCTTGTTCTGTTTATTTCCTCTTTTCTTCATGGGGAAGTGGAACAGAATTCTTCCTCTGTAAGCCATGCGTGTCGTAAGAGGAGACTAAAATGCCAGGAGCAAGGGGCTAGTAACCCCTTTTCCTGTATACAGTGGAACCTCAAAAATCGAACGTATCACATATCGAACGTTTCGAAAATAGGACCATTTTTTCAGACAAACTGTGTCCCTGTTATCGAACGTGCCCCTATTTTCGGACTGCCGGGTACGGGACCTGTCTGCCGGCCCGCTCTGTCCGCGTCCCCACACAGGCGCCATGAGCAGTCTAGCTTTGTTTATGCTTGAGTGAACACTAACCTGTGCTCTCATTCACACATTTTACGATTATTTCGTTGTGTTTAGTGCTTGTAGGACTGTGAAATAAGCTGCCATGGGCCCAAAGAAACTTGCTAGTGGTACCCCTGTGGTAAAGAAAGTGAGAAATACCATAGATGTGAAGAAAGAAATAATACAGAAGTATGAGAGTGGTGTGAGATTTGTTGAGCTTGCCAGGATGTATGGGAAAAACAAGTCGACCATCGGTTCTATCCTGTCAAAGAAAGAACAAATCAAAGAAGCTGATGTTGCGAAAGGTGTTAATATAGGGAGTGGATGAGGTGCCTTCTTCAAAGATTAAGGAGATTTGTGCTAAGTGGAATGATGTCCAAATGTTTGTGCAGAAGTACCATCCTGAGCAAGCTGAAACAAGCCATCTTTGCAACAAGTTCAGTGACAGAACCATGTCCCATTTTAGGGAAATGTTAAAGAGGTGCCAGAAACAGAGGACTGTGGACAGTTATTTTGTGAGACAGGGGTCCAGTGACTCTCAAGCTGGTCCTAGTGGCATTAAAAGACAGAGAAGGGAAGTAACCCCAGAGAGGGCTTTACCTGAAGTCCTCATGGAGGGGGATTCTCCTTCCAAACACTAACCCCAACTCCCTCTCTCCTCCTCCCTATCTTCCAGATGCCATCACCAATCTTCAATAAAGGTAAGTAAAAATGTTATTTTATATGTATTACTATACATAATTAAAAACTATAGTATTTGTTTTGTGTAAAACTGTAATTAATCTCTATAAAATGTATTTTTTGTGTGAATATTTTTGGGTTTCTGGAACGGATTAATTGTATTTCCATTATTTCTTATGGGAAATTTCAAATTTCAGACTTTTCGAATTTAGAACTAGCTCCTGGAATGGATTAAGTTCGATTTTTGAGGTTCCACTGTACATTAGTAAATTTAAAAAGAGAAATTTTTGTTTTTCGTTTTTGGGTCACCCTGCCTCAGTGGGATATGGCCAGTTTGTTGAAAGAAGAAGAAGAAATACATTAAGCATGTAATTTTTTTTTTAGATTGTTTGATTCATTAACTTAAAAAATTTAATTCATCTGGCAAATTATTCCACATTTTTTGCCCTTTTATTGGCAGTGAGTTTCTATAAAGAAGCAAGCATGAGGAATACGAGTTACTTGTTTTGAGTGTGATGCATGTGTGTTGTGTTACAAATTTCTAATAAGCATACGAAGTCAGAGTCAGCATCATGGTGTAGTATTTTTAAGATATAGCATGAACAGTAATATTTTTTTTTTAACAAGTTGGCCGTCTCCCACCGAGGCAGGATTACCCAAAAAGAAAATCCCCAAAAAGAAAATACTTTCATCATCATTCAACACTTTCACCTCACTCATACACAATCACTGTTTTTGCAGAGGTGCCCAGAACACAACAGTTTAGAGGCATATACGTATAAAGACATACAACATATCCCTCCAAAGTGCCAATTTCCCAAACCCCCCCTTTGAAGTGCAGCCATTGTACTTCCCATTTCCAGTACTCAGGTCCGGCTATATGAAAATAACTGGTTTCCCTTAATCCCTTCACTAAATATTACCCTGCTCACACTCCAACAGCTCATCAGGTCCCAAATACAGCAGGGCCCCGCTTTACGGCGTTTCGCTTTACGGCGTTCCACTAATACGGACATTTCAAATTATGACCAAAACTCGCTATACGGCTCCCCCCACCTGTCTTTCTAATACGGTCACAGCTGCCCACCGAGTTTGTTTACATTCTCCCTGAGCACATCTCCTTATTATGTCTGGAAACTTTCCAAAATTTCAAGTGTTTTAAAGTTATTGTATATTTTATATGTATTGTACTTGATAATTAAACTTGTGTACACCTATACCTAAATAAACTTACACACTGTGCTGGCATGTAGGTACACATTAAAATCACTAAGTCTCTCTACTCTTGATGCAATAATAATAATAATAATAATAATCTCTTGGGCGCATTAATGTCGCATATTACGTTAATATAGACATTTCCCTTAATCTATCTATGATATTTTTTTCAAAATTATATAAGAAACACATTATGTAACACACAAACATGATACATGCACCCACAGTATAAAAATTTATACAAATATATATGAGATGTTTACCAAACGGTTTGTAGAAGTGTCGGAAGAATTACGTTTTCTCTAGCCCCGAAACTCTCTCCAGGTAAACTCCAGGTAAACTCACCTGTTACTAGGGATAACTGTAGAAAAATATTCCTTTCGTATGCCTTCACTTTATAGCTATAATTCTGTACTAACTTGTACACAGTGTAAGAGTATTTGTTTCGTGATTTAATTATTATAATAATAATAAAAATATTATAAGGTAAAAGTTTCACAAACTCTTACAAATGTACATGAATGAACTAAAACTGGACACGTATTAATACCGTCTATTTCGCCTGACCGAGTGATCGTCCACAACCTGTTCAGTTTGTTTGTTTACGCTGTCTGAGCTCGGTGTATCATTAAATGTTGTATATTACGTTAATATACACATTTTCATTAATCCATCCGTGATATTTTTTTCAAAATTATATAATAAACACGATACATAACATAAATACATAACAACATATGTGTAGAGAACCTAATATAACCCAAAAAAGTCAGAGTGACTTACTTCCATTGCCTTCACTCAGAGCATCATTTCTTCTCAAAATGATGTTACATGAGAATGGGAGTGTTCTTCTTTATTTATTCTACCGTATCAATGTAGAGACAACCTGTACACAATGTAACTTGTACACAAACCAGACGTGTACACTGTTTACAAAACTTACCTTCGCCTGGTTTGTTTACATAACTCTGCGCCTGTCCTCTCTCATGCACTCATTCTTTCTCTCTGGTATGGTAGCCTGGCTGACTACCATACATACCACACTTGATTTTTTACAATAAATACTACTCATCTCACCCTATATTTTAAGGTAAGTAATGAGTGAACTGTATATACATTTTATCGCTCTGGGATGCTTAAATATCATAGAATAGTATGTGTGGGTGGGGTGGCCTGGTATGGTAGCCTGGCTGACTACCATACATACCACACTTGATTTCTTACAATAAATACTACTTGTCTCACCCTAGATTAAGACTATAAATATTTTAAGGTAAGTAATGAGTGCACTATGTGTGTATTGTACTTTTTTATTGTTTTTTTTGATGCCTGGTTCTATTGCTAACATAATATATGTTAGTGTAAACTTGTTATCTAGTGTTTGTATGCATTTGTAAGTGGAAAAAAAGGGTGTTCCACTTTACGGCGGTTTCCGCTTTACGGCGGTAGCCTGGAACCTAACCCGCCGTATAAGTGGGGCCCTCCTGTACCATTCATCTCCATTCACTCCTATCTAACATGCCCACGCATATGACAACATGCTCACACATGGTATTAATACTGATTAGGTTTTAAATAATGACAGTGTGTGGCCTCACTGAGATTGTGAAGATTCTAAATAGCTGTATTTTGCTGTGTAATGACTGGTTTGAGGCACAACCCTAGGCACAAATTTTGCAAGTGAGATATGGGTATGTATGAGAGAAGTAGTGTTAGTTGAATAGAGAAAATAATAGAACATTTTGGAGAGTAAACCTACAGATTTTTATTCTCTTTTATACGGGCTGGATATGTGCGTTAAGTTTTAACTTATTATCTTTACATGGACCTAGGAACTATCTTTACCTTTTTCTCTACTTTAAATTTATTAATTTTAATATTTAATTGTGGACACAGTCTATCCCCATAAATTATATATGTACTGAAGAATGTTTTACCTTTATTAACAGAGAATATATTTGCTATCATCCAGGTGTAAACCTTTTTTTAGTTTAACATTATCTATAGGGGTGGGGATATTTGCAGTTTTGAAATGTAGTATTGGCACTCCTCTGGCAAGACAGTGATGGAGTAAGTGATGGTAAAAGTGTTTCTTCTTTTTTGGTCAACCCTGCCTCAGTGGAAAACAGCTGGTGTGTTATAAAAAATTTTTTTTTTTTTTTCAACAAGTCGGCCGTCTCCCACCGAGGCAGGGTGACCCAAAAAAGAAAGAAAATCCCCAAAAAGAAAATACTTTCATCATCATTCAACACTTTCACCACACTCGCACATTATCACTGTTTTTGCAGAGGTGCTCAGAATACAACAGTTTAGAAGCATACACATATAAAGATACACAACATATCCCTCCAAACTGCCAATATCCCAAACCCCTCCTTTAAAGTGCAGGCATTGTACTTCCCATTTCCAGGACTCAAGTCCGACTATATGAAAATAACCGGTTTCCCTGAATCCCTTCACTAAATATTACCCTGCTCACACTCCAACAGATCGTCAGGTCCCAAGTACCATTCGTCTCCATTCACTCCTATCTAACACGCTCACGCACGCTTGCTGGAAGTCCAAGCCCCTCGCCCACAAAACCTCCTTTACCCCCTCTCTCCAACCCTTTCGAGGACGACCCCTACCCCGCCTTCCTTCCCCTATAGATTTATATGCTTTCCATGTCATTCTACTTTGATCCATTCTCTCTAAATGACCAAACCACCTCAACAACCCCTCTTCTGCCCTCTGACTAATACTTTTATTAACTCCACACCTTCTCCTAATTTCCACACTCCGAATTTTCTGCATAATATTTACACCACACATTGCCCTTAAACAGGACATCTCCACTGCCTCCATCCGTCTCCTCGCTGCTGCATTTACCACCCAAGCTTCGCACCCATATAAAAGTGTTGGTACTACTATACTTTCATACATTCCCTTCTTTGCCTCCATAGATAACGTTTTTTGACTCCACATATACCTCAACGCACCACTCACCTTTTTTCCCTCATCAATTCTATGATTAACCTCATCCTTCATAAATCCATCCGCCGACACGTCAACTCCCAAGTATCTGAAAACATTCACTTCTTCCATACTCCTCCTCCCCAATTTGATATCCAATTTTTCTTTATCTAAATCATTTGACACCCTCATCACCTTACTCTTTTCTATGTTCACTTTCAGCTTTCTACCTTTACACACATTCCCAAACTCATCCACTAACCTTTGCAATTTTTCTTTAGAATCTCCCATAAGCACAGTATCATCAGCAAAAAGTAACTGTGTCAATTCCCATTTTGAATTTGATTCCCCAAAATTTAATCCCACCCCTCTCCCGAACACCCTAACATTATCTAGTGTTAAAAGTCAGGGTATGACAAACCATGATAAAATTGTGGTTATGTCATCAACAGAGACCACAGACTTAAGATGATGGATACCATTCACTGATATGTATATAGGAAGAGGAGGAGGGGCCCAGGATAATGCCTTGGAAAACACCTATATTAATTGGTTGGTTAGTTGAAAGTGTGCCATTTATGAGCATGTGTTGTTGTCTGTGATAGTCCATGAGGAGAAATATGTCCCAACAGAGCAATCCACAAATACTACCCTACATTCAGATAAAATAAACCATTCAACACAAAGCTACCTCTCACCCCCCCCCCACCCCACCCCCGAGAGACCCTGGTATAACAAACTTTCAGCTCAACTCTCATCTTTAACTCTTCTCTGCCTCCTCCTTCCTCCCTCCCTCTATCCCTTACCATCTTGGCTTTGTAGCCCCTCCTGTTGATGGCTTTGATGAGCGTCCTGTGAGCAATACAATGTGAAGCCAAGCTTGCCCGCAATACCATCACTGTCTTCTTCAACTGTTGCAGCTCCTGGGCTGCAGCTGATGGCCTCTCTACCTGCCGTAGTTGCTTCCGCACTTCCTCTACCTCACTCTGCTCACCCATGGGCACACAAACAATAAATGGAAAATATTGAGATAAATTTAGATATACTGTATATTCATTATATAAATAAATATATCTATGCAACAATAAAAAAGTGAATATAATTGTTATAAATTATATGGGTCTAGGTAGTAGGTTGGTAGACAGCAACCACCCAGGGAGGTACTACCATCCTGCCAAGTGAGTGTAAAACGAAAGCCTGTACGTAATTGTTTTACATGATGGTAGGATTGCTGGTGTCCATTTTTCTGTCTCATAAACATGCAAGGTTTCAGGTACATCTTGCTACTTTTACTTACACTTAGGTCACACTACACATACATGTACAAGCATATATATATACACACACACCCCTCTGGGTTTTCTTCTAATTTCTTAATAGTTCTTGTTCTTGTTTATTTCCTCTTATCTCCATGGGGAAGTGGAACAGAATTCTTCCTCCGTAAGCTATGCGTGTTGTAAGAGGCAACTAAAATGCCAGGAGCAAGGGGATGGTAACCTATTCTCCTGTATAAATTACTAAATTTAAAAAAAGAAACTTTTGTTTTTCTTTCTGGGCCACCCTGCCTCAGTGGAATACTGCCAGTTTGTTGAAAGAAAGAAAGAAATTAAGCAGGGGATTTTCACCACAACACAATCTCGAATTAACCTTATAATCACCCCCTGGGAGAACTCTTGACATGAAAACAATTTGTAAATTACTGATGCTGATGTATCTTGGAGACTTGTGGGAGTTTAGGAACACTGGGGTTGCAATGTCCCTTCTTCACTGTCCACTGTCTCAGCTCCTCAAATAACTTCAGGACCTTGGATTAGGAACATATGATTCCTGTATATTTATTATAAAAATTTACATCAGTAGACTTACCATTTAGTAGACTGTATAATTAAGAATAGAAGTGGATTTGACTGATTTAAGTATTTTATTTGATCTATAATTTTATATTTATTAAGCACATAATTTCATATAACAAATTAATGTACTTACCCATTTATTACATTGGTGGAATATCCTGATACCTCATTCAGGCAGACTGAATCAAAAATTGGTCAACCTCTATCAATCTTCCCTGCTGTGTGGGATTTAATACACACTAGGAGGCGTACATTAATTACTCTGTTGAATACTCATTTTCGGGTCAATGATATTACACCGATTTTAGAGTAAGTTTGTGGTGCTGATTCTGAATATGTCATTGGTTTTGCCTAATTGGCTCTAGTTTTTTGAGAAATTTTGTATCCCATTATAAGAATAAATTCCACTTTACTTATACAAGGAAATTACAAGGAATATGTTGCTTCCCTGTGATGTATTACCTTTTAAAAGTCACATAAGCATGACACACCTATATTATTATAGTATAAACATTATTATCCATTAAAGGTAGTAGGTTGGTAGACAGCAACCGCCCAGGGAGGTACTACTGTCCTGCCAAGTGAGTGTAAAACAAAAGCCTGTAATTGTTTTACATGATGATAGGATTGCTGGTATCCATTTTTCTGTCTCATAAACATGCAAGATTTCAGGTACGTCTTGGTACTTACACTTAGGTCACACTACACATACATGTACAAGCATATATATACACACCCCTCTGGGTTTTCTCTCTAGTTCTTGTCCTTGTTTATTTCCTCTTACCTCCATGGGGAAGTGGAACAGAATTCTTCCTCCGTAAGCCATGCGTGTTGTAAGAGGCGACTAAAATGCCAGGAGCAAGGGGCTAGTAACCCCTTCTGTATATATTACTAAATGTAAAAGGAGAAACTTTCATTTTTCCTTTTGGGCCACCCTGCCTCGGTGGGATACAGCCAGTGTGTTGAAAGAAGATTATTATCCATATCTATTATTACATATGAATCTAGTTAAGCAATATATTCTAAGTTATGATTATTATAATGATAAAAGTAAACAGGAAATCACAAAAACTGAGGAAGCATTAAGGATCACAAATAACCTGATAACTGTTGATGAGGATAAGTGATAGAATACTCACCTGCATGTCCATAATAGCATTGTTGATGCTGGTGAGGTTCGTGTGGTTATTCGACACTCGCTGCTGTAGGTGGTTGCAGGTGTCCCTGAGGGAAGCAGTGTGCTGTTGGTGATCCCTCAGAGAGAGTGCCAGCCTTGCCCATGCTTCCTCCAGAGCAGCTTCCCTCTCCACTCGTGCTGCTGCTACCTCCTCCTCCAGCTGTGCTGCCCACACACCCCAGGAAAGGAATTTTTTCAGTGCACACATCTAGGTACACACATTTTTGTACACATATCTCGGAAAGTGTGTCAGTACATGGTTCAGTAAATGTACGTGTCTCAGCATACACACCTCGGTACAAGAGTTGGTACATAAGTTTCAGCACACATGTACCTATGTACCTACCTACCTCCCCCCCCCCTCTCTCTCTCTCTCTGTGGGGGTGAGGGAGTGTGAAAGGAGAGGTAATGAGAGAATGGATGAAGCTTTATTAACAAATTTTGCTGAAAGTAAGAATTTTTTTGGATCGAGATCATGTTCAGAAAGCCTAAGTAACAAATGGATTTAACAGTTGAAAACAAAAGAGGGGAGTTATGAAAGGGAAAAGTGGAGGTATTGGAGAGATAGAGGGAATATTTTGAGGAGCTGTTAAATGCTGATGAAGTGATGGAGGGAGTGATTTCATGCATTATGCAGGGAGGTATAATATCTTTTAGAAGTGAGGAAGAGCCAGATGTGAGCATGAGGCAATGGGTGGAATGAAAAAGGGTAATGCAGCTGGGATACATGGAATCAAGACAGAAATGTTAAACATGAGTGCATTTGTTCAATAAATGCCTGGAAGAGGAAAATGTGCCTAGATATTGGCAGAAAGCATATATAGGGGAAAATAGGGATAACAGATAATGTAAGAATTATAGGGATATTAGCCTGCTGAGTATGCCAGGTTAAGTATATGGTAGAATTATTAAAGAATTAAGGATAATGTGGAAAATCAGTTTGTAGGAAATCGAAAGTATGGCATCTTCACTCTGAGGGAAAAGGAAGCATATTGCAGTTTAGAGGTTCATCTGATTTGTGATGTCAGTGCTTTTGGCAAGACAGTGACTGATGGTGAAAGTGGTTTCTTCTTTTTCCAATAACCCTGCCCAGGTGGGAGATGGTCAGTGTGCTGAAAAAAAAAAGAAAGACAAAACCTGAGTGGTGAAGTCCTGGAGTATACCTGGAGGGTGGTGGATGTGGTGATGAGAACACAGACCTGAGTAGTGAGGTGAGTGGTGGTGGTGTGGAAGGCTGCCAGTTCTTCCCTCTCAGTAAAGTTGTGATGTCTGTGTGAAGCCTGGCTGACAAGAGAGAGGCGGCGAAGGTTGTGAAGGTGTGTAGCAGCCATGTCTTCTGTCCCTGCTGCCTGGCTACCTACTACCTGTGCCTCGTCTGCCCGCATGTGTCTATTTAACACTTCCACATGTTCCTCGTGCAACTCTGCCAACAAACACACAACAAGTCCTGTATTATCAAAAGTGTACTTCTCTAAATAACTACAAGCTTTGGAATTTTTTATGATTGCCTAAATACCAAAGTCAGGACATTGAGAGCCTAGCCCTTCTCCCTTAGCTACAAATAACTAATTCCAAATATATAATCAAACAAGTGAAATCAATTAACATTAGGAGGTTCATGGAGCAATTAGAGAATGGGGTGGACAGCTACAATTCTTTGGATCAAAAGCCCTTCATCGGTATCTACTCTCGAACTATGATTATAATTGTTTCTTCAACTCTGCAATCTCATCCTTCATTATCTAGTACTGTGAATGCTTTCTTTAAATATAGTTTTAGTAGTCAGTTGTGCACACAATCCTTTATAACAATGTTGTTTTTCCAACTCATATAATCTTATGTATTTCTGAACACTTCCTGACCAATTACTAGGCACTTGTACAACCAAACTCCTCCTCCTTCAAATTAACAATAATAATAATAAATATTGACACTGTATTGATGACTGTCACATAGCACACTTTTTCACAAATTATTTATGTTGATGGTTCTCTTCACCAATCCACTGGTGCAGCTAGTAGTGCTACTGTTGTCATACAGAGCATAATGATGGCTCTCATTAGGAAACTGGAGCACACATCACTAACTGGGCCTCTACCCCGTTAATGATGTGTTTGCCATACTCCTTGCACCCAAATGCATCCATATATCTAAGACTGACACTTAAACTGTAAATGATTCTGTATCATCCTTAACCCTTAAACTGTCCAAACGTAGATCTACGTTTTTTCAACATTTGAAAGTATGTAAAAAAAACGTAGATCTTCTTTTTTTTTTTTTTACATTTGAAAACGTGTAAAAAAACTTTGATCTACGTTTTTTTGTTATATTCGAAAATATGTAAAAAAACGTAGATTTACTTTTGGAGCACTATGCATGTGAACGTAAAGTTGCTTGGACAGTTTAAGGGTTAAAGGCTTTCAACTCCTTAAGTATAAATTATGGCATGCTTATGTCAGAAGCCAGACAGGTATGGTAGGATTGTGGACAGTGGAGTTGGAGTGCACCGTTCGTGGATTCCATCTCACACTGGTCTTCAGATGCATGATAGAACTGATAAATTGGCTGAGTTATATACCTTCAAAGAGGGAGTAGATTACAATCTTGGGCTATCAGTTAGCAGCTTGAGAACAATAATACGAAAAGAACTTCAAATGAACTTAAGAATGAGGGAGACTGACACCAGTCAATCCATCTGTCATTATTCTATCATGCAGAAGGAGCCACATGTCAATAGTGCATCCAACAAAATTAGCAAACTCTTAGATGTCTATTGCCCTTCTCTGGCTGGGATACAAGTATCTTTGGGAGGTTAAAACACCACCACTAGATACAGACCAAATGAAATGTAAAGTGTGCCTGATGGACAACTGTCACACCTTGCATCATTATGTGCTGGAATACGATAAAATTAATGAATTCAGATTCAACTCGCTCAGAAATGTTCAAGAAATGTCAAAGTATTTTATCCACAGTGGTATTTTACAAACTATTCTGGAAAGAGGCCATGCACTTGCATGAATCAAGTCTTGCCTAAATAATAGACAACAATACATTGCTATTAAGGACACAACCTCCACAACAAGACCTCTGGACACTGGCATACTGCAGGGAAGCATTGTTGGCCCCCTACTTTTCCTTTTATATACCAATGATCTTCCAAATATATACTGCAATAACTTTGACCTATTCTCTTTGCTGATGACACAACTTTTGTCATCTCCCACCCTAATTTTGCCTCACTCAACACTATTGTTAGTGAAGAACTTGTAAAAATATCAACATGGATGACTGCTAATAAACTTACACAACCTTCTATATTATGTTTGGATGCAAAGCAAGTGGGGTCTAAGCATTATGCTTAACAATACCTTCATTGCTAAACATAATGCGGGAAAAATTTCTGGGTTTGCACCTTTACAGCAACTTGAAATTCAACACCCATATCCAACACATAACAAAAAAAAAAAGTATCAAAAACAGATAACATCCTCTCAAAGATACATTATTTTGTACCATAAACAGCACTACTTACACTATACTATTCACTGATCTACCCTGACCTCACCTATGATATTTGTGCCTGGGGATCCACATCATCAATTCACCTAAAGCCAATAATAACCCAACAAAACGTTGCAGTGCGAATGATCATACAGTAAACTACTAGACAACCCTCCCCACACTTAAAAGACCTAAACCTACTCACTACACAAAACATTCTCTCTTAATACTGTGCATTCTACATTTACAGAACTCCCAATTTGTATTTGATTCACCATAATTTAATCCCACTCCTCTCCCCAACACTCTACCACCTTGGTTTGCTGGAAGCCTTTCTGTCTACACTGTGAATACCTCCCTGAATCTTGAGCTGAGCTCTTCAAATACTTCCTGGTCATTCCCTGTGAGCTCCCCTCCTTCCTTCCTCAACCTGATTACCTGATCCTTGACTGTTGTTTTCCTCCTGATGTGGCTGTATAACAACTTTGTGTATATGAGAGAGAGAGAGAGAGAGAGAGAAACAGGCAGAGAGATAGAGAGATACAGAGACAGACAGAGAGACCTAATTAATGTCTGCATAAATAACTCATTACAATTGTGACCAGAAATAAACATGTAAACAGTTCATTACCACTGTATCCCCCTCAAGGGAGGTTCCTTGATGCTGGTGAGGGGCTCTTGATCTAGGGATTTGGATCTATGCTCCAGTTCCCTGAATTGAGCCTGAATATGTACCTTCCATCCCCCTATCACAGGCGCTGTATAATCCTACAGGTTTACCGCTCCCCATGATTATAATAATAATTGCCACTGTAACTTGTTTAGCTATCAAAACTTTGCTGCCCAGTCCCTGGACTCACAATGTATTTGTAATCTGTTGACTACCACCCAGAGAATGGGTACTGAGTGCATAATAAAGATGCTATTGCTTATATGTAACCTAAAAGTCATTTTAATAATAATAATAATAATAATAATAATAATAATAATAATAATAATATCTTTATTTACTACAAGTATATGTACATGGTATACAGGCTGAGCTGACATCAATGACATACTACTATATAGAAAGCCCCTTGTTATGCTGAACATTTCGGGCAAATTAGGTCAGTGTCCCAGGATGCGACCCACACCTGTCGACTAACACCCAGGTACCCATTTTACTGATGGGGAACATAGACAACAGGTGGAGAGAAACATGCCCCATGTTCCACTCTGGCTGGGAATCGAACCCAGGCCCTCGCCGTGCGAAGCGAGAGCGTTAGCCACCAGGCCACCATTAAGTAAATTTTTTATTTCCTTGACAAATTTACTAACAAGAGTAACTGCTGGATGTAAGGATACTCGCCTGTGAGCTTGTGGACAGCCGAGAGATGGTTGTGAGCAGCCCGAGTTCTCTGATATTGTGCCTGGTTCACTTGGGAGGACAGAAGATGGATCAGACGCTCCTGCTGCTTAGTTGTTTCTGCCACTCGTGTCTTTAATTCCTGCAGAAAAGAACATGTGCACTTCAGTGTACACCTGTGTGTAGAACCAGTATCTGTATACACAAAACTGAGTGCTGAAGGTGTGCCTGAAGCTGGATAATGAAGGTGGAGCTGGATAACGAAGGTGTGCCTGAAGCTGGATAATGAAGGTGTGCCTGAAGCTGGATAATGAAGGTGTGCCTGAAGCTGGATAATGAAGGTGTGCCTGAAGCTGGATAATGAAGATGTGCCTGAAGCTGGATAATGAAGGTGTGTCTGAAGCTGTATAATGAAGGTATCTGAAAGTGGGTGGTGAGGGAGTAACTGAAGCTGGATGATGAAGGGAGTAACTGAAGCTGGGTGGTGAGGGTGTACCTTCAGCTGGGTGGTGAGGGTGGAAGTCTTACTTTGCCTCAACACTTCCCTCCACTTAGTCATAAGTTTGGCCTGGTTCACATTGCCCTTGCGTTCTTCATCCGCCAGTTTGAGCTGTTGGGGAAGACCATCAAGGTACATTATTCTGTTAACACCATCTATATTTCAAGCAATAAATGTACAATTCAGTAGCCTGCACTACACACAGCATATATACAAGGTGCTATCGAAAAGCTCCTAGACTGCCATGAAAAAATATATAGGTTTGCCTAATCACCTAGTTGAAGTTGTCTCTTGAAGTACTCCCACTGAGAGAGTATAGAGTGATCCCAGTGCCTCTACCGCTTCTTCAAACATTTCTGAAACTCTTCTTTCCTAATGGTGTCCAACGAGGCCTGTAATTCTGCCTGAATCTCCTCACATTGTTAAAACGATGCCCCTTGAGTGCCATTTTTATTTTTGGGAAGAGAAAGATGTTACAGTGGCTAGATCTGGAGAGTATGGAGGATGGGGTATGTCCTCTATGTTGTTTTTGACCAGAAAATGCTGGAGACATTGTCGTGTGAGCAGAGGCATCCTCGGCTTGTTTTTGACGTCCTAACAAATTTCCAAGTGATGGTCTTTCTGGTTTTGAGTCAGTAAGTAGGGCACAAATTTTGCAGCCACTCAGCTCATGTTCAAATTTTAGGTTCAAGTGCTTTAACACGACCTATTAGAAATTCTTACAGCACTTGCAGTGTCCTGGATACTCTGACAATGATCTTCGTGAATAGTTTTCTTCGCTTTTTCAGTGTTGGCATTTGTTTTTTGATGGTGATGGATGACCAGTGTTCATCATCTTCAACTGACATTTGTCCTGATTTGAACTGAGAAAATTGTCCGACCTATTGATTCATCACTAAATGCTTCCTTAAGTATTTTGTGACTTTAACTAGCCGTTTTACCAAGCTTCAAATACAATTTCACACACTCACTGTTCTTTCAGGTTTCATTGTTACACAAAAAATCGCAACACTCTTGACAAAACGACGAAAAATGCCAGTCTAACCTTAACGGAATGACTGACTGCACTTGAAACTCAGCACGTTACTTCACAAAGGAGTGTGACTGCACTGGACTTGAGTCCTAGTGCATCAGTAGTTTGGCAGGTTCCAAGAAAGCTACAGGTATGATACAGTCACTCATGTATGTAAACATACCCTTACAGAAAAAGATGATGTTGGGCCTTTCTTATTTTTCTGCAGGTACTGTGTGAGCAGATTCAGTCAAGTTACTGCTCTAGATTGCTTTTCTGGTATTCTTTGATTCTGGATGCTAAAATACCTAAACTACCTACATGCCATATTACATTGACATTCTTAGCAATAAAGCAAGAGAAAATGTGCACACACACTATCCAGACACCAGAGAGTATTTCAGCACAGTAGTCCAGTCTTTCTCCTGATCAAATCAGATCAATGTTTACCTTTCAAGAAATGGCAAAAAATAGTAAAAGAATTAATGTGTATATCTGTAGAGGGTTTCGGGGGTCAACGCCCCCGCGGCCCAGTCTGTAACCAAGCCTAATGGTGGATCAGGGCTTGATCAACCAGGTTATTGCTGTTGGCTGCACACAACCCAACATACGAACCACAGCCCAGCTGGTCAGGTACTGACTTTAGGTGCCTGAACAGCACCTTCTTGAAGACAGCGAGGGGTCTATTGGTAATCCCCCTTATGTATGCTGGAAGGAAGTTGAACAGTCTTGGGCCCCTGACACTTATTGTGTTGTCTCTTAATGTGCTAGTGCCACCCCTACTTTTCATTGCGGGGATGCTGGATCGTCTGCCGAGTCTTGTTTTCAAAGGGAGTGATTTTCGTGTGCAAGTTTGGTACTAATCCCTCTAGGATTTTCCAGGTGTATATAATCATGTATCTCTCCCTCCTGCGTTCTAGGGAGTACAGGTTTAGGAACTTTAAGCGTTCCCAGTAACTGAGGTGGTTTATCGCAGTTATGCGGTGAAGGTTCTCTGTACATTTTCTAGGTCAGCAATTTCACCTGCCCTGAAAGGTGCTGTTAGTGTGCAGCAATATTCCAGCCTAGATAGAACAAGCGACCTGGAGAGTGTCATCATGGGCTTGGCATCCCTAATTTTGAAGGTTCTTATTATCCATCCTGTCATTTTTCTAGCAGATGTGATTGATAACACTGTTATGGTCTTTGAAGGTGAGATCCTCTGACATGATCACTTCCAGGTCTTTTACATTAGTTTTTCGCTCTGTTGTGTGGTTGGAATTTGTTTTATAATTCGATAGTTTTAATTTCCTTACGTTTACCATTCAGTATGAATATTATGTGTGTAAACTGTATACTTTTTTATGGGTTCCGACTTCTGGAACACCCTGTACACAAAAATGTGTGTACGTACTAATTATTTTCTTGAATCTGCTTTAAGATTTAAAGCATACTTTGTCACTATCTAGGTGGACTGATGCATTAAGGTTCCCAGCAGCCCAGTGATGACCTAATCAAGACCCGCATAACACTAACATATGTGGATACCCAGAATGATATAAAGCAACTGCAGAAATCACCCAAAAGTTCACAAATTACCAACAAATAGGACTCATACTACACCTCCTACCCCGCTGCCACTGAAGTGATACTCCACTACATTCACCCATCGCCTACAATTCACCCGAAGCCACAGCCAATGGACAAGGGTCAGAACAATAAAAGAAGATCCAGTAACCAGCTAAGGACTCCTAACATCAAAGGTGAGAGCAGCAATAACACGAGGAAAACTTGTGGTACTGCCAGCCAGGACACAACCCTCATCACCCACCGGCACCACCACAACACACGACAGACAACAACAAACATGACCGCCGCTACAGTCCAAGATAACTCCTTCCCAGTATTTGATGTCAAGAAGATCACCGACCCAGAAATAGCTAAACTCCTTATGATTCAGAACCAAACGATCACCAAACTAACTCAAGAAATGCAGGAACTAAAGGCTAGCAATGCAGATTACCTCAACAAGATCACTGCTCTAGAACATAAACTAGACACTCTAGAACAACAAAGCAACACCCACACCCAGTCCCTAGACACCATCAACACTCTAAAAGACCAAGTCACCCTACTTACTACCAACATTACAGAGGAAAGATCAAGAGTGGACCAACAACTTGCCACTGTCATAACCAACTTCCAAGACCATAATGACCAACAGCAGCTAACTGACGCTGTTGTAGTTAACAGCAAACATCTCCCAGCCACAGTCACCCAAGAGACCTGCATGGAGACCACCCTACAGCTTATCAAGGACCACCTTCACCTTAACATACGTAGTGACGACCTAAAGGATTGCAAACTGATGGGCTACCAAGCAGGTAAAAAAACAGTGCTGTTAAAATTCCAAACTAGCCTACAAAGAAACAACCTACTCAAAACATCTATTTCTATGAAAACTGATGTTTACGTCAATGAGTGCCTTACCAAAACAAGACAAAACCTTCTTTATCGGCTAAGAAAATTACGCTATGCCCAAAAAATCCACCAGTGCTTTGTGAGGGATGGAAAAATCGCAGTTAGGAAACAGCCCACTGGGAAGAGATACTTCATCTCTACAGAACATGACCTTAAAACATTCCTAAGTGAGGCTGGACTAACAGAATCAGAGTAAAGTGCAGATAATACCCATAGTCCACCGTTAGTGTTATACTGTCATAAATTTGTGCCCCCCTAAAATTCTAATACCCCAACTACTTTTGATTGTCATTGTAGTATTCAACGACCATTCTACCTCATAGTCTTAATTGTGTTTAACATCTACAGAATCTATCTCCTTTTTTACAACTTACCACATCACTGTTCCATCTTATTTTATTATAAACTAACCATAACTTGTCTTCAATAATTCTACCTCACTTTAAAAAATACTCAATTACCCAATTTTATTCTAAATCCCTATTATTGCCCAATTTTACTTTAAACTATATTGATCAAATTTATTGTAAACTTCTTTTATTGACCATTATTCCATACTTTTTTAAACTAGTATTTTCAACTACAACTTTTATATTATCCTGTCTACCATCTTACTAGCATATTATAACCAAGTCATTGCCATTTTTATTTTTATCATTTTTTTTTATTATTCTTTTGCTACCATAATTTTTTGTATTTTATCCTGTCAATTTAAATCTAATTATACACTAATTCTTGTAAACAACTTATACAAGACCTTAGTGCAATTGAGAGTCTTGTGCCTTTATTATATTATTAGATTAATCACAGTTTTACTCTAGGTCATTCTAGCTCAATACATAGTCAATACCAAATTCACTATACTAGACCATAGTGCAATTACTAGTGAGAGACTGGTGCTATTTGTAATTTGTATTTTTATATTATTAGACTAAACCTAGTTATACTATAGCTCTTTCTAGCTCAATACATAGTCAATACCAAATTCACTATATTAGACCATAGTGCAATTACTAGTGAGAGACGGGTGCTATTTTTAATTTGTATTTTTATATTATTAGATTAAATTCAGTTGTACCATAGCTCATTCTAACTCAATACATAGTCAATACCAAATTCACTATACTAGACCATAGTGCAATTACTAGTGAGAGACTAGTGCTATTTTTAATTTGTATTTTTATATTATTAGATTAAACCTATTGTACTATAGCTCATTCTAGCTCAAAACATAGACTCCACAAGTCATTATTAGACCTTAGTGCAATTACAAGTGAGAGTCTTGTTCTATTTTTAATTTGTATTTTTATATTACTAGTTTATACCTAGTTGTACTTTAGTTCATTCCAGCACAACACATAGACAACATCAACTTCATTATGTGTAGTAGTGACTATACTCTACATGACCAAAATACTCTAGCTATATACTTGTCCAAACTTCCTACCACTACAGATATCAGTACAAGAACTCAACACACAACTCAGGATATAAATAACCATAATTTAAATCTAGAAGATGATTGATCACGCTGACCCTGATCTAAACCTCCATAATCTGACACCCAATCAAAACCTATTGGAAAGTAACTGCCTTTATTACACAGCATCACAAGCCAGCACTATCCTAAACAATGCTAAAAGTCTATCAGTACTTAACTACAACATCAGGTCCTTAAGCAAACACTATGATGACCTCTTAGCACTCCTTGAATCACTAAAGACACCCTTCTCCTGCATTATTCTTACTGAGACCTGGCTTAAGCAGGACACAATAGATATCTACCCTCTACCAGGATACACAGCAATTCACAACTGCAGACCAAACCAAATTGGGGGTGGTATTGCAATCTATTACTCTAACCAATTATCTTGTCTTAGCACCACTTGCTTTAGTAATGAATATGGGGAATACATTATTGCTAATTTTACTGTAAAAAACCTTAAGACGCCTATAACAATCGGTGCCATTTACCGGATACCTCACACAAACATCCCAAATTTCAGTGAGAAATTAAAGTCACTAATAACAAACAGACAAATGAATAAGCACCACCTTCTCTTAGCTGGAGACTTCAACATCAACCTTGGCTTACTAGATGATCAGCCTGTAACTGACTTCATCAACAATATGAACAACACACTTCTCATACCAACAATAACTAAACCAACCAGGCTCACTGAGACAAGTGCAACCATAATAGACCACATATGGACCAATATACTAGCCCCCCTTAAATCAGGGATAATCACAGATAGCACTACAGACCACTACCCTACCTTCCTCCTGACAAACATTAGTAAACCACCACTTGAATACAACAAAGTCTCATTTAGACTCCATGATGAGGCCTCAGTAAGGAAGTTCACAGCTGACCTAGAGACTGTTGACTGGCCTACAGAATTCTCCAAGGCCAATGGTATTGATGACTGGACAGACATTTTTCTTAACAAATTACTTAGACTATACAACAAACATTGTCCTATAAAAACAAAACAGATCACAAACAAACGGCTTGGTTGCCCATGGCTAACCAGCACCATTCTGAAATCCATTGACAAGAAACACCAATATGAAAAGCAATATAGACAGGGCTTAATACACAAAGATATTCTTAAACACTATTCATCAGCTCTCACCAAAGTAATAAAGAAAGCCAAACAACTATACTACTCCAGTAGATTCACAGACACTAGAGGAGATATAAAAAAGACCTGGAAAACACTCTCTCAGATTCTAGGGACCCACAAACTGAGAAAAACCAAGAATATTGTCCTAACTAAACCTAATGAAACACCACTACATCCCACTGACACAGCTAACAAGATAAACGACTTCTTCTCAACCATAGGATCTAATCTCGCCAGTAAAATCCCACATACCAATGCCCATGCCGGGGACTACCTAGATGGGAATTTCCCTAATTCCTTCTATCTTGCACCAACTGAGCCCATGGAAGTCACCGAGATTATAAAGTCACTTAAAAATAACTCGGGGAATCTGTCTCATGTCCCACCATTACTGTACAAGCGAGCGGCCCATGTCCTTTCGCATGCTATTTCATTACTTTTTAACAAGTCACTAGAGACTAGCACCTTCCCGAAACTACTCAAGATGGCAAGGGTTACACCAATACATAAAGGTGGTGACCCTACAGACTTAAACAACTATAGGCCAATATCTAACTTACCATTGCTATCCAAAATCTTTGAGAAACTCGTGCACAGGAGACTGTATTCATTTATAACAGCTCAAAACATACTCAACCCCTGCCAATTTGGATTCAGGAAAAATAAAAGCACTAATGATGCAATCATAAAAATGCTAGATCTGCTGTACACAGCATTGGAAAATAAGAAATATCCACTAGGAATTTTTATTGACCTAAGAAAAGCTTTTGACACAGTAGACCACGACATCCTACTCCACAAACTTGATCATTACGGTATAAGAGGCCATGCACTTGCTTATTTCAAATCTTACATTACTAATAGGTATCAGTATGTCACCATTAAAGACACAGCATCAGCAACACGGCCAATTGATACTGGAGTTCCGCAGGGAAGTGTCCTTGGTCCCCTGCTCTTCCTCATATACATCAATGACCTTCCAAACGTATCCCAACACCTGAAACCCATTCTCTTTGCTGACGACACGACTTATGTCATCTCTCACCCTAATCTTGCCACCCTCAACACCATTGTGAATGAGGAGCTGATCAAAATATCGACTTGGATGACAGCCAATAAACTTACGCTTAACACTGACAAAACCTACTACAGTATATTTTGTTTGGTAGCAGAGCAGGAGATGCACAAATTAACATTAAGATTGACAACACGCTAATTACCAGAAATAATGGGGGCAAATTCCTAGGCTTATACCTTGACAACAACCTGAATTTCAGCACCCATATCCAGCATATAACCAAAAAAGTATCCAAAATGGTTGGGATCCTTCTCACACTATACCACTCACTTATTTATCCATACCTCACCTATGCTATTTGTGCTTGGGGATCAACTGCAGCAACACACCTAAAGCCAATAATAACCCAACAAAAAGCTGCAGTAAGAATAATCACTAAATCCCATCCCTGGCAACACACCCCCCCACTCTTCATAGACCTAAACTTACTCCCTGTTCAGTACATCCACACTTACTACTGTGCAATCTACATCTACAGGGCCTTAAACTCTAATATCAACCTTGACCTAAAACGCTTTCTTGATAGTTGTGACAGAACCCACAGGCATAACACCAGACACAAACATCTCTACGACATTCCCCGTGTCCGACTAAACCTTTACAAAAATTCAATGTATGTCAAAGGCCCTAAAATCTGGAATACCCTACCTGAGAACTCTAGAACTGCAGACACATTCATCACCTTCAAAACTACCATTAGAAAACATCTTATCTCCCTGATACACCCCGTCAACTAACTACACGAATACCACCTGGTGGTTCACACTTACACTCACTCACTCATTTGACCATAAACAGAAATATTAATCTCAATCTTAAAATAATGAATCCTGTGATACTTCAATACTGAAACTATGTACTGTGCCAAAACAAAAGCATTCACATTGCTAAACTCACAAACTAGTATTTAGTCACTTAGCCATAATACCAACTTACCTCATAATTTGTAATATTTTACAATTAAGAATAAAACTAAGTCTGCCCGAAATGCCTAGCCATGCTAAGCGTTCTAGTGGTACACTCTGTAATCACTATTTTACAACATGTAAACCACACAATAACCAAATTTCTGTAAAATCAACATTGTAATCCTTATAGAGAATAAACTTTGAATTTGAATTTGAATTTGAAGCCTAATACACTAGTTTACTTTTCAACAACAACCAACAACAACAATGGAACCTGTGTGCATTTATGCAAATATTACTGAGAATGACATGCAAAAATAAAGTTTGCCATACATCTTGAAAAATCTGCACGAGTTCAGGCTTGGATATCACCAATCTAACCTGAATTGATTTACTTAAAAATAACCACTGAAATATATTTTCAAATAGCCTTTATTGTAAACCATAATTTACAGCCTAGTTTGTAGTCAAATTGTTTGATGGTACATATACTGTATTTCAGTGTTAACATGATTCTCTGTTAGAATCTCATGTTAACACTGGCCATAGTGAGATATAGTTTAAACAATATAGTTTACAAGAAGATGCAATGAGATCACAGGAAACAGGTGCAAGAAAGAAAATAGTTTATAAATTTGGATAAAAAACATGCACATTGCAAGGAAAATATTCATATTCCCATAGTCATGGAAAATATTATGGTCATGTAGGTAAATCTGTGCTACAGGGGAAATAGTACAGTAGTTTAAATCTAAATTTTAAATTTAATGAAATACCTTAAGAAATTTTTAATCTAATGCAACATGACAGTAGGGTTGCTCTACATAAAACTTATGTTAATAGTAAGGAAAGTGAAACTACATGATCAACTAGTGGTGCAGACAGAAGTATTTGTAATCTACCAATAACCATAGCTGAGTGCAGTAGTACAATAATAATATCTATTTCTACAAGATATACAGGCCTAGCTGACATCAATGACATATATACCACTATACAGAAAGCTGCTTGTTATGCTGAGCATTTCAAGCAAATTAGGTCAATTTTATCCCAGGATGCGACCCACACAACGCCCACACAACGCCCAGTATTGGGCCCCTACTTAAACAAGATGGGTCCTACACAGATGACAGCAAGGAAATGAGTGAGCTACTCAAGTCCCAATATGACTCAGTTTTTAGCAAGCCGCTAACCAGACTGAGAGTCGAAGATCAAAATGAATTTTTTATGAGAGAGCCACAAAATTTGATTAACACAAGCCTATCCGATGTTATCCTGACGCCAAATGACTTCGAACAGGCGATAAATGACATGCCCATGCACTCTGCCCCAGGGCCAGACTCATGGAACTCTGTGTTCATCAAGAACTGCAAGAAGCCCCTATCACGAGCCTTTTCCATCCTATGGAGAGGGAGCATGGACACGGGGGTCGTCCCTCAGTTACTAAAAACAACAGACATAGCCCCACTCCACAAAGGGGGCAGTAAAGCAACAGCAAAGAACTACAGACCAATAGCACTAACATCCCATATCATAAAAATCTTTGAAAGGGTCCTAAGAAGCAAGATCACCACCCATCTAGAAACCCATCAGTTACACAACCCAGGGCAACATGGGTTTAGAACAGGTCGCTCCTGTCTGTCTCAACTACTGGATCACTACGACAAGGTCCTAAATGCACTAGAAGACAAAAAGAATGCAGATGTAATATATACAGACTTTGCAAAAGCCTTCGACAAGTGTGACCATGGCGTAATAGCGCACAAAATGCGCGCTAAAGGAATAACAGGAAAAGTCGGTCGATGGATCTATAATTTCCTCACTAACAGAACACAGAGAGTAGTCGTCAACAGAGTAAAGTCCAAGGCAGCTACGGTGAAAAGCTCTGTTCCACAAGGCACAGTACTAGCTCCCATCTTGTTCCTCATCCTCATATCCGACATAGACAAGGATGTCAGCCACAGCACCGTGTCTTCCTTTGCAGATGACACCCGAATCTGCATGACAGTGTCTTCCATTGCAGACACTGAAAGGCTCCAGGCGGACATCAACCAAATCTTTCAGTGGGCTGCAGAAAACAATATGAAGTTCAACGATGAGAAATTTCAATTACTCAGATATGGTAAACATGAGGAAATTAAATCTTCATCAGAGTACAAAACAAATTCTGGCCACAAAATAGAGCGAAACACCAACGTCAAAGACCTGGGAGTGATTATGTCGGAGGATCTCACCTTCAAGGACTATAACATTGTATCAATCACATCTGCTAGAAAAATGACAGGATGGATAATGAGAACCTTCAAAACTAGGGAGGCCAAGCCCATGATGACACTCTTCAGGTCACTTGTTCTATCTAGGCTGGAATATTGCTGCACTCTAACAGCACCTTTCAAGGCAGGTGAAATTGCCGACCTAGAAAATGTACAGAGAACTTTCACGGCGCGCATAACGGAGATAAAACACCTCAATTACTGGGAGCGCTTGAGGTTTCTAAACCTGTATTCCCTGGAATGCAGGAGGGAGAGATACATGATTATATACACCTGGAAAATCCTAGAGGGACTAGTACCGAACTTGCACACGAAAATCACTCACTACGAAAGCAAAAGACTTGGCAGACGATGCACCATCCCCCCAATGAAAAGCAGGGGTGTCACTAGCACGTTAAGAGACCATACAATAAGTGTCAGGGGCCCGAGACTGTTCAACTGCCTCCCAGCACACATAAGGGGGATTACCAACAGACCCCTGGCAGTCTTCAAGCTGGCACTGGACAAGCACCTAAAGTCAGTTCCTGATCAGCCGGGCTGTGGCTCGTACGTTGGTTTGCGTGCAGCCAGCAGCAACAGCCTGGTTGATCAGGCACTGATCCACCAGGAGGCCTGGTCACAGACCGGGCCGCGGGGGCGTTGACCCCCGAAACTCTCTCCAGGTAAACTCCAGGTCCAGGTAAACACCAGTCGATTAACACTGATGGGTGAACATGGACAGCTGGTGTCTTAAGGAAACACGTCCTGATGTTTTCCAGCTGTACTAGGGGATCGATCCCCAGACCTCAGTGTGTGAGCTGAGTGCCTAGCGATCGAGCTACAGAAAAATTAAGATTGTGAAAAAAAAATATCCGTGTTTTAAGTTTTTTTGGGATTATATTACTGAAGATCACAAACATACATGTCAAATACCATGCAGCAAGCATTTCACCTTAAGAAAGCAGGCAAGAAGTTCCTCCTTGCGTCTGTTTGTCTCAGCTTCTTGTGCTGCTCGACGGTCCAGGTACTGCTGACGCTGTTCTACTGTCATCCTCGATAACTTGTCTCCCTTCCCTTTGCCTTTCTTCTTGGGTGCCATCACTCTTGCCTTACGTCTTTCTTTGATGAGGAGAGAGAAAGTAAGAACAAGGTCATGTTTCAAAGGACATGTCAGCTTGCTGTTTCTCTTACTTTAAAGCATCTGCCTTTTACTTGTATTTCTTATTAAGCACCTACCATTCTAATTTTATCTTTCTAGTGTTATTGTGTATGCATGTGTACTTGTGCGTGCGTGAATGAGTAATATAGACCGAGAGAAAGGTTTTAGTGGATTAGATGGTGCATAGGTTTTGAAATTCCATTTACATGTACCTATTTCTAGGTACAGAAGTAATGCTATGCTTGTGGGAGCTTCATTAAGCTAAGTTTCACTTCTTACTATTTACACAAAATATTTCTTTGTACTACATACATTGTAAGATTCAAACTAATTACTTGCCGAAATCCGCCAAGCAGTGTTGTATTAACTTCCCTCTTGTGTTCTAGTCTCCTGTGTTGGATCTGACTTCTGTTGCACCTTTGTAATTAAAGCTGTTGTTTATGTTAAGTGTCCTGCATAAATCAAATATAAAAAGTCATGGCTTAATTATTGGGTTATATTAGGGTCAGTTGTACATAATTTATATAAAACCACTTTAAAGTTTGAAAACGTCACCACTAGCAGCTGGTGCAACTGTTAGTCAAGGAGATACAGCTGTGTTAGTCAAGGAGATACAGCTGTGTTAGTCAAGGAGATACAGCTGTGTTAGTCAAGGAGATACAGCTGTGTTAGTCAACTACTATAATCAAGGAGGAAGAGCTAAACCCGGAGGATTATACAGCGCCTGGGGGGGGATGTGGAAGGCATTCAGGCTTAATTCGGGGAACTGGGGCACATCCAATTCCCTAAATCAAGAGCCCCTCACCAACATCAAGGAACCTTCCTTGAGGGGTGTGTTAGTCAAGGAGACTCAGATGTGTTAGTCCTGGTTGCCATAGCAACCGTCTACGTTGCTATGCTAAACGTCATAAGTTTACTGACGAGTGACGTCATTAAGATTTTATTTCATCTAAATATACATTGAAGCTACAATGGATGGGTTTGTAGTTTAATTAAATATTGATTACAATTATCAGAATACATTTTGCATACTGTACTGAGGTCAGCATGATACCAACAAAAAGCTGCATTAAGAATAATCACTAAATCCCATCCCTGGCAACACACCCCCCACTCTTCATAGATCTAAACTTACTCCCTGTTCAGTACATCCACATTTACTACTGTGCAATCTACATCTACAGGACCTTAAACTCCAATATCAACCTTGACCTAAAACGCTTTCTTGATAGTTGTGACAGAACCCACAGGCATAACACCAGACACAAACATCTCTACGACATTCCCCATGTCCGACTAAACCTTTACAAAAATTCAATGTAAGTCAAAGGCCCTAAAATCTGGAACACCCTACCTGAGAACTCTAGAACTGCAGACACATTCATCACCTTCAAAACTACCATTAAAAAACATCTTATCTCCCTGATACACCCTGTCAACTAACTACACGAATACCACCTGGTGGTTCACACTTACACTCGCTCACCCATTTGACCATAAACAGAAATATCAATCTCAATCTTAAAATAATGAATCTTAACTAGTCATAAGTTGGCCTGTGATACTCCAATACTGAAACTATGTACTGTGCCAAAACAAAAGCATTCACATTGCTAAACTCACAAACTAGTATTTAGTCACTTAGCCATAATACCAACTTACCTCATAATTTGTAATATTTTAAACTTAAGATTTAATCTAAGTCTGCCCGAAATGCCTAGCCATGCTAGGTGTTCTAGTGGTACACTCTGTAATTATTATTTTGCTACATGTAAACCACACAATAACCAAATTCTGTAAACTCAGCATTGTAATCCTTATAGAGAATAAACTTTGAAGATTGAAGAAAATGACGATGTGCTCTCCTTCATTCACTGAGAACCAGAGGAAGCTCCAGGTGGTCAGGTTCTGCAGGCAGGTTCCTTTGTGCTGTGATGGGATCTTCATCTAAGGAATTAGACCTGTGTTTCCCTTCCTTGGATCGAATTTGAATGCCTCTCATTCTCCCAGGTGCATAACCCCTACAGATTTAGCTCTACCTGGAGGGTATTTTAGGGATCAACGCCCCCCCAGGCATCGTGGCCTTATCAACCAGGCTGTTATTGCTGGCCACACATAGTTCAATATACGAACCACAGCCCAGTAGATCCGGCACTGACTTTAGGCATCTGTCCAGCTCCCTCTTGAAGTCAGCCAGGGATCTGTTGGTAATTCCCCTTATGGCTTGTAGGAGACTGTTGAACAGCTCTCCCCATAAATGTAGTAAAATGTTTCGACTACTGGAGTGATCACACTTTTGTGGCCATATGCCGAGTCGGAAAATAAATCATTTTAGAATACGCAGAACTTAGTGTTTGTGAATATTAAGATGTATAAGTAACAGGAGTTCAAAAGTAAGGCTTCACTTAGATGATGCAGCTCAGTTTTGTACATGAATGGTATACCATACTGACAAGATGAAAATTAGACACATGCAACATCTGGGTACCTTTAATGTAGACGTTTCACCATCCAGTGGCTTTATCAGTACAAATTCTAGGACATAATATGAAGACAATAGAACTATACAGAAGATGAGGTAATCAGTCCCTCTGCCTTGGAGCTGGTGTGAAGAGCACCGTAGTCGTGAAGAACTGGAGCACAAGCAGGAAGGCTATGGTGCTTTTCACACCAACAGAGTAAAGTCCGAGGCAGCTACGGTGAAAAGCTCTGTTCCACAAGGCACAGTACTAGCTCCCATCTTGTTTCTCATCCTCATATCCGACATAGACAAGGATGTCAGCCACAGCACCGTGTCTTCCTTTGCAGATGACACCCGAATCTGCATGACAGTGTCTTCCATTGCAGACACTGCAAGGCTCCAGGCGGACATCAACCAAATCTTTCAGTGGGCTGCAGAAAACAATATGAAGTTCAACGATGAGAAATTTCAATTACTCAGATATGGTAAACATGAGGAAATTAAATCTTCATCAGAGTACAAAACAAATTCTGGCCACGAAATAGAGCGAAACACCAACGTCAAAGACCTGGGAGTGATTATGTCGGAGGATCTCACCTTCAAGGACCATAACATTGTATCAATCGCATCTGCTAGAAAAATGACAGGATGGATAATGAGAACCTTCAAAACTAGGGAGGCCAAGCCCATGATGACACTCTTCAGGTCACTTGTTCTATCTAGGCTGGAATATTGCTGCACTCTAACAGCACCTTTCAAGGCATGTGAAATTGCCGACCTAGAAAATGTACAGAGAACTTTCACGGCGCGCATAACGGAGATAAAACACCTCAATTACTGGGAGCGCTTGAGGTTTCTAAACCTGTATTCCCTGGAACGCAGGAGGGAGAGATACATGATTATATACACCTGGAAAATCCTAGAGGGACTAGTACCGAACTTGCACACGAAAATCACTCACTACGAAAGCAAAAGACTTGGCAGACGATGCACCATCCCCCCAATGAAAAGCAGGGGTGTCACTAGGACGTTAAGAGACCATACAATAAGTGTCAGGGGCCCGAGACTGTTCAACTGCCTCCCAGCACACATAAGGGGGATTACCAACAGACCCCTGGCAGTCTTCAAGCAGGCACTGGACAAGCACCTAAAGTCAGTTCCTGATCAGCCGGGCTGTGGCTCGTACGTTGGTTTGCGTGCAGCCAGCAGCAACAGCCTGGTTGATCAGGCGCTGATCCACCAGGAGGCCTGGTCACAGACCGGGCCGCGGGGGCGTTGACCCCCGAAACTCTCTCCAGGTAAACTCCAAGGCTAAAGGACTGATTTCCTCATCTTTTGTATATAGTTCTACGCCTGGTGTAGCTACTCCTACTTTGTAATGATGCCAGATAGTGATTTTAATGTACCTGAAAGTCGCTACAGTAGTTTATTTACGTACAGTATTGTTATAATCATAACTATGCTAAAACCATAAGGGTTATATAAGTACAGGTCCACATAAGCCCAATTATCAGTACTATCTCAGCCATAGACATACCTTGCTCACTGAGATGAATCATTTCTAACTTTGCACTTAAAGTAAGAAGTCTTACAACTCTTTTTATCACAACTACCCTCAGATGCCATTGTAACATAAAAGGAGCATACATAAAATATGTAATTACTTTAAAACACTTGAAACTTTGGAAAGTTTCCAGACATACGAGATGCAGAGCTCATGGAGGATGTAAACAAACTGAAGAGTGAATGGGAATATTTTTTTTTTCAACAAGTCGGCCGTCTCCCACCGAGGCAGGGTGACCCAAAAAGAAAGAAAATCCCCAAAAAGAAAATACTTTCATCATCATTCAACACTTTCACCTCACTCACACATAATCACTGTCTTTGCAGAGGTGCCCAGATACAACAGTTTAGAAGCATATATAACATACCCTTTCAAACTGCTAATATCCCAAACCCCTCCTTTAGAGTGCAGGCATTGTACTTTCCATTTCCAGAACTCAAATCCGCCTATATAAAAATAACCGGTTTCCCTGAATCCCTTCACTAAATATTACCCTGCTCACACTCCAACAGCTCGTCAGGTCCCAAAATCCATTCGTCTCCATTCACTCCTATCTCACACGTGCTTGCTGGAAGTCCAAGCCCCTCGCCCACAAAACCTTTACCCCCTCCCTCCAACCTTTTTGAGGATGACCCCCTACCCCACCTTCCTTCCCCTACAGATTTATACACTTTCCAAGTCATTCTACTTTGATCCATTCTCTCTAAATGACCAAACCACCTCAACAACCCCTCTTCAGCCCTCTGACTAATACTTTTAGTAACTCCACACCTCCTAAATTCCACACTCCGAATTCTCTGCATAATGTTTACACCACACATTACCCTTAGACAGGACATCTCCACTGCCTCCAGCCACCTTCTCACTGCAGCATTTGCAACCCAAGCTTCACACCCATATAAGAGTGTTGGTACCACTATACTTTCATACATTCCCTTCTTTGCCTCCATAGATAATGTTTTTTGTCTCCACATATACCTCAATACACCACTCACCTTTTTTCCTTCATCAATTCTATGGTTAACCTCATCCTTCATAAACCCATCTGCTGACAAGTCAACACCCAAATATCTGAAAACATTCACTTCTTCCATACTCCTTTCCAATGTGATATCCAGTTTTTCTTTATTTAAATCATTTGATACCCTCATCACCTTACTCTTATCTATGATCACTTCACTAACCTTTGCAACTTTTCTTTAGAATCTCTCATAACCACAGTATCATTAGCAAAAAGTAACTGTGTCAACTCCCATTTTGTATTTGATTACCCATAATTTAATCCCACCCCTCTCCCCAAAACCCTAGCATTTATTTATTGTACAACCCAATCTATAAATATATTAAACAACCATGGTGACATTACACATCCCTGTCTAAGACCTACTTTTACTGGGTAGTAACCTCCCTCTCTACTACACACCCTAACCTGAGCCTCACTATCATAAAAACTCTTTACAGCATTTAGTAACTTAATACCTATTCCAAATACTTGCAACATCTGCCACATTGCTCCCCTACCCACTCTGTTATATGCCTTTTCTAAATCCATAAATGCAATGAAAACTTCCCTACCTTTAAATAAATACTGTTCACATATATGCTTCAATGTAAACATTTATCTACACATCTCCTACCCACTCGAAAGCCTCCTTGCTCATCTGCAATCCTACTCTCTGTCTTGCCTCTAATTCTTTCAGTAATAACCCTACCATACACTTGTCCTGGTATAATCAGTAAACTTATTCCCCTATAATTTTTACAATCTCTTTAGTCCCCCTTCCCTTTATATAAAGGAACTATACATGCTCTCTGCCAATCCCTAGGTACCTTCCCCTCTTTCATACATTTATTAAACAAAAATACCAACCACTCCAGCACTATATCCCCCCTGCTTTTAACATTTCTGTCATGATCCCATCAGTTCCAGCTGCTTTACTCCCTTTCATTCTAAGTAATGCCACGTGCACGTCCCCCACACTCACATCCTGCTCTTCGTCACTCCTAGAAGATGTTATACCTCCCTGGCCAGTGCATGAAATTACCGCCTCCCTTTCTTCATTGACATTTAAAAGTTCCTCAAAATATTCCCGCCATCTACGCAATACCTCCAGCTCCCCATCAACTAACTCCCCTACTCTGTTTTTAACTGGCAAATCCATTCGTTCCCTAGGCTTTCTTAGCTTATTTATCTCACTCCAAAATTTTTTATTTTCATCAAAATTTCTTGACAGTGCCCCTCCCACTCTATCGTCTGTTCTCCTTTTACACTCTATCACCACTCTCTTCACCTTTCTTTTACTCTCCATATACTCTGCTCTTCTTATAACACTTCTGCTTTGTAAAAACCTCTCATAAGCTACCCTTTTCTCTTATCACACTCTTTACTTCATTCCACCAATCACTCCTCTTTACTTCATTCCACCAATCACTCCTCTTTCCTCCTGCACCCACCCTCCTATAGCCACAAACTTCTACTCCACATTCTAATATTGCATTTTTAAAACTATTCCAACCCTCAACACCCCCCTCCCCACTACTCATACTTGCACTTTCTACCAATAGTTGTTTATATCTCACACTAACTTCTTCCTCCCTTAGTTTATACATATTCACCTCTCTCTTACTTGCTGTTGCCATTTTCCTTTTGTCCCATCTACCTCTTACTTCAACTGTAGCTACAACTAAATAATGATCCAATATATCAGTTGCCCCTCTATTAACATGTACATGCTGAAGCCTACCCATTAACCTTTTATCCACCAATACATAATCTAACAAAGTACTTTCATTACATGCTATATCATACTTTGTATACTTATTTATCCTCTTTTTCATAAAATATGCATTACTTATTACCAAACCTCTTTCTACATATAGCTCAATTAAAGGCTCCCCATTTTCATTGACCCCTGGCACCCCAAATTTACCTACTACTCCCTGCACAACATTTTTTCCCACTTTAGCATTGAGATCCCCAACCACAGGTACTTTCTCACTTGGTTTGAAACTCTCCATGCACTCACTCAACATTTCCCAAAATTTCTCTCTCTCCTCTACACTTCTCTCTTCTCCAGGTGCATAAACACTTACTATAACCCATTTTTCACACCACATAATCCTTGAATTTATACATTTATATTCCCTCTTTTCCTGCCACAACTTATCCTTCAACATTATTATTACTCCTTTTGCTCTAAGTCTGTTTGAAACCCCTGACCTAATCCCATTTATTTCTCTCCACTGAAACTCTCCCACCCCCTTCAGCTTTGTTTCACTTAAAGCAAGGACATTCAGCTTCTTATTCATAACATCCACAATCATCTCTTTCTTATCATTCGCACAACATCCACACACATTCAAACATTCCACTTTGATGGTTTTCTTCTTTTTCTTTTTAGTAGGCTATACAGGAAAAGGGGTTTACTAGCCCATTGTTCCCGGCATTTTAGTTGACTTTTACAATATGCATAGCTTACAGGGGAATATATTTGGTTAAATTTAACTTGAGGAAGCAAAGGTCTAGTAACCTCTTCTCATGTATAAATTACTAGAGTTAAAAAGAAAAACTCTGTTTTTCTTTTTAGGTCACCTGTCTCGGTGGGGTACAGCCAGTGTTGAAAAAAAAAAAATTAACTCATGTTTCCTTTTTTGTTAAGTATCATGCTACACTTTTAATCAACTGTTATATACATGTACATTTGTTATTATTTTTTTTTTATTATCACACTGGCCGATTCCCACCAAGGCAGGGTGGCCTGAAAAAGAAAAACTTTCACCATCATTCACTCCATCACTGTCTTGCCAGAAGGGTGCTTTACACTACAGTTTTTAAACTGCAACATTAACACCCCTCCTTCAGAGTGCAGGCACTATACTTCCCATCTCCAGGACTCGAGTCCGGCCTGCCGGTTTCCCTGAACCCCTTCATAAATGTTACTTTGCTCACACTCCAACAGCACGTCAAGTATTAAAAACCATTTGTCTCCATTCACTCCTATCAAACAAGCTCACGCATGCCTGCTGGAAGTCCAAGCCCCTCGCACACAAAACCTCCTTTACCCCCTCCCTCCAACCTTTCCTAGGCCGACCCCTACCCCGCCTTCCTTCCACTACAGACTGATACACTCTTGAAGTCATTCTGTTTCGCTCCATTCTCTCTACATGTCCGAACCACCTCAACAACCCTTCCTCAGCCCTCTGGACAACAGTTTTGGTAATCCCGCACCTCCTCCTAACTTCCAAACTACGAATTCTCTGCATTATATTCACACCACACATTGCCCTCAGACATGACATCTCCACTGCCTCCAGCCTTCTCCTCGCTGCAACATTCATCACCCATGCTTCACACCCATATAAGAGCGTTGGTAAAACTATACTCTCATACATTCCCCTCTTTGCCTCCAAGGACAAAGTTCTTTGTCTCCACAGACTCCTAAGTGCACCACTCACCCTTTTCCCCTCATCAATTCTATGATTCACCTCATCTTTCATAGACCCATCCGCTGACACGTCCACTCCCAAATATCTGAATACATTTGTTATATTCATTAGAATTACTTTGACATGTAGGTGCAATTTTTTTTATGGTCTGATATGTTCTGACCTGATGAGTTGTTGGAGTGTGAGCAGGGTAATATTTTGTGAAGGGATTCAGGGAAACTGGTTAGCCGGACTTGAGTTCTGGAAATGGGAAGTACAGTGTCTGCACTTTAAAGTAAGGGTTTGGGATATTGGCAGTTTGGAGAGACATCTAAGCTATCGTCTCTGAGTGCCTCCGCAAAGACAGTGATTATGTGTGAGTGATGGTGAAAATGTTTGAATGATGACGAGTCTTTTTTTCCTTTTTGGGTTTTTCTTTCTTTTGGGGTTTTTATTTCTTTTTGGTTTACCCTGCCTCAGTGGGAAATGGCCGACATGTTAAAAAAAAATGTTCTGCTTGCTTGAAATGCACTGAATACACAGGGGCTTACCTTTGCACTACTAATTGTCATCCAATTTCGTAAAATCTATGTAACATGTAAAAATGATAAATTAGACACATGTGCAACTCTTGGGTATCTTCACTGAGGAAACGTTTCGCCACACAGTGGCTTCATCAGTCCATACGTAGGAGAAACTTAAAGAACAGGAGGAGAATGAGGTAATCAGTCCCTCAATCAGTCCATCAATCTTGAATAGGTATTCTATTCAAGATTGATGGACTGAACACATCGACTCAAGGTTGAGGGACTGATTACCTCATTCTCCTCCTGTTCTTCAAGTTTCTCCTACGTATAGACTGATGAAGCCACTGTGTGGCGAAACATTTCCTCAATGAAGATACCCAAGAGTTGCACATGTCTAATTTATCAACATGTCGGTTCTCTGAACCATTCATCTACAAACATGTAAAAATAAATTTTTTGTTATATTTATTCAGTAAGACCATGGAAAGCTCATGTTCAACACTGGTTTCACACAGTACAGCATCTATTTCTTCAAAAGAAAATAAGCATGGTACTCCATCCAGTGAAAACAGAAATAACTAATACAGCACCAGTGATATCATAAATTAATACACAATTTTATCAGTATAAAATATGCTCAAAAATTAACAAGGAAATTTTGACTTGCTAAATCATAATAACACGATTGGTTACATGATGGTCAAGTAACTCTCCACTCAGTAGATGGCTGTAGATTGTCTGTTTTATCAACTGGCTCCACTCGCACATTTTATTGCATGATTCAACATACAATTTTCACTTTTATAATAGTAATTATGATTATTATAATCAAGGGGGAGTGCTAAACCCATAGGATTATGCAGTGCTTGTGGGGAAGATATTCAGGCTTAATTCAGGGAACTGGAGCACAGATCCAATTTCCTAGATTAAAAGCCCCTCACCAACATCAAGGAACCTTCCTTGAGGGGTTTATAATAGCAAAAGGGTAGATTTTTATTATACTTTGAATTCTTTGTTTTTTGTTTGGAAAAATACCTTTCCATCATGTTGGTATTTTATACCATTTGTTTTATTTTTATTGATGCAGAAGTGTTCGGAGATGTTTATTAACAGTGAGCAGCAGACACGCAAGACATGTTTATCACTTGATGCCCCCATGCAGCGAAATCAGCTGACAATCACACAATTTATTTATTTATTTATTTATCTTATTTATAATAGTGACAAAGGAAGCTTTATATCCTACCTTAAATTCCTCGTTCTCTTGCATGTTTATGTAGAAGTGTTTGGGGACAGTTATGTACAGCAGTGGTTATGCACTGCAGTGATTATGAACCATAATGGTTATGTACCCCAGTGGTTATGTACCACAATGGTTAAGAACTGCAGCTCCAGCCTATTGATACAGCTAACAAGATAAATGACTTTGCAACCAAAGGATTAAGGCTTGCCAGTAAAATTCCAGGCACCAACATCCCCCTCATAACCTAGTTCATATCCCGCCACTATCATTCAAACAAGTGGCTCGTATCCTCTCACCCACCACTACATTATTCTTTAACAAATCACTAGAACCAGCACTTTCCTGGCATTACTCAAGACAGCAAGGGTTACACCAATTCACAAAGGTGGAGACCCAACAGATGTAAACAACTATAGGCCAATATCAAACTTGCCTTTGTTATCCAAAATTTTCGAGAAACTCGTACACAAGCAATTATACTCCTTTATAACATCACAAAGCATTTTCAACTCCTGCCAGTTTAGCTTCTGAAGAAACAAAAGAATAAATGATGCAATTATAAAAATGCTAGACTTGCTTTACACAGCACTTGAAAAAAATGAATATCCACTAGGTCTCTACTGACCTAAAGAAAGCTTTTGATACAGTAGACCACAGCATCCTACTTCACAAACTTGTTTATTATGGTATCAGAGGCCATGCACTTGCATATATATATATATATATATATATATATATATATATATATATATATATATATATATATATATATATATATATATATATATATATAGTCTTACCTTACTAACAGACAACAATACCTTTCTATTAAAGACGCAACCTCCTCAGCAAGACCTCTGGACATTGGCAAACCACAGGGAAGCATCCTTGGCCCCCCTACATAAATTACCTTCCAAATGTATTGCAACAACTTTGACCTATTCTCTTTGCTGATGATGACAACTTTTGTCATCTCCTACCCTAATCTTGCATTACTCAACTATTGTTAATGAAGAGCTCTTAAAAATATCAACCTGGATGACTACCAATAAACTTACACATAACATTTGACAAAACTTCTATATTATGTTTGGGGGCAGAGTAAGTAATGTCCAGCTAAACATTATGATTAAGAATACTCTTATTGCTTAACATAATGAGGGAATATTTCTGGGTCTGCATCAAGACAGAAACTTGAAATTCAACACCCATATCCAACACACAACAAAAAAAACAGTATAGATACTCCCCTACTTACTAACAGGTTCGGTTCGGAGCAGTCATTCATAAGTCCATTTGTTTGCAAGTCCAACATATGTGCGTATACAGTATTGTACAGTACTGTCATATATGTATGTATGAACATCAAGCAACCTTGAAGTGTACATTTTTTTTTTTTTTCAACAAGTCAGCCGTTTCCCACCGAGGCAGGGTGACCCAAAAAAAAAAGAAAGAAAATCCCCAAAAAGAAAATACTTTCATCATCATTCAACACTTTCACCACACTCGCACATTATCACTGTTTTTGCAGAGGTGCTCAGAATACAACAGTTTAGAAGCATACACATATAAAGATACACAACATATCCCTCCAAACTGCCAATATCCCAAACCCCTCCTTTAAAGTGCAGGCATTGTACTTCCCATTTCCAGGACTCAAGTCCGACTATATGAAAATAACCGGTTTCCCTGAATCCCTTCACTAAATATTACCCTGCTCACACTCCTACAGATCGTCAGGTCCCAAGTACCATTCGTCTCCATTCACTCCTATCTAACACGCTCACACACGCTTGCTGGAAGTCCAAGCCCCTTGCCCACAAAACCTCCTTTACCCCCTCTCTCCAACCCTTTCGAGGACGACCCCTACCCCGCCTTCCTTCCCCTATAGATTTATATGCTTTCCATGTCATTCTACTTTGATCCATTCTCTCTAAATGACCAAACCACCTCAACAACCCCTCTTCTGCCCTCTGACTAATACTTTTATTAACTCCACACCTTCTCCTAATTTCCACACTCCGAATTTTCTGCATAATATTTACACCACACATTGCCCTTAAACAGGACATCTCCACTGCCTCCAACCGTCTCCTCGCTGCTGCATTTACCACCCAAGCTTCACACCCATATAAGAGTGTTGGTACTACTATACTTTCATACATTCCCTTCTTTGCCTCCATAGATAACGTTTTTTGACTCCACATATACCTCAACGCACCACTCACCTTTTTTCCCTCATCAATTCTATGATTAACCTCATCCTTCATAAATCCATCCGCCGACACGTCAACTCCCAAGTATCTGAAAACATTCACTTCTTCCATACTTCTCCTCCCCAATTTGATATCCAATTTTTCTTTATCTAAATCATTTGACACCCTCATCACCTTACTCTTTTCTATGTTCACTTTCAACTTTCCACCTTTACACACATTCCCAAACTCATCCACTAACCTTTGCAATTTTTCTTTAGAATCTCCCATAAGCACAGTATCATCAGCAAAAAGTAACTGTGTCAATTCCCATTTTGAATTTGATTCCCCAAAATTTAATCCCACCCCTCTCCCGAACACCCTAGCATTTACTTCCTTTACAACCCCATCTATAAATATATTAAACAACCATGGTGACATTACACATTCCTGTCTAAGACCTACTTTTACCGAGAAGTAGTCTCCCTCTCTTCTACACACCCTAACCTTAGCCTCACTATCCTCATAAAAACTCTTTACAGCATTTAATAACTTACCACCTATTCCATATACTTGCAACATCTGCCACATTGCTTCTCTATCCACTCTATCATATGCCTTTTCTAAATCCATAGTTTTAATATATATGTGAACACAGGAAAAATGCAAAAATACATTATGTCCAATTTTGTTTCCATTGTGATGGCCTGGTGCTTCTTAGCACTACCCCTGCTTTTGTGCTTAACACCAGACATATTAGGGGTATAATAATTACAAATAACACTGAATTTACTTTTGTATTTTTCTTTTTGGGCCACCCTGCTTCGGTGGGATACGGCCAGTTTGTTGAAAGAACAACAACACTGAATTTGTGGAGAGGGCACAAGCACATGTATGAACAATGAAGCTAGAGGAACCACTATGTATTGTTTGCATCTCAGCACTTTCTGCAAATTTTTCATATCAAAAGTTTGCAACACAAATGTTTGTATGTAGGGGAGAGACTATCCAAAACAGTTGGTATCCTCTCAAAGATATGTTATTATGTACCACAAGCAGCACTACTTACATTATACTATTCACTGATCTACCCTTACCTCACCTATGCTATTTGTGCCTGGGGATCCACAACAGCAAATCACCTTAAGCCAATAATAACCCAACAAAAAGCTGCAGTATGAATGATAACACAGTCCACTGTTAGACAACCCCCTCCCCCACTCTTCAAAGACCTGAATCTACTCACTATACAAAACATTCACTCTTACTATTGTGCAACCTACATTTACAGAACAATACATTCTAATATTAATCCCGACTTGAAGCACTCTCTTGATAATAGCAACAGGACTCACAGATATAATACTAGGCACAAAAATCTCTGACATTCCCTGTGTCTGGCTAAATCTCTCTAAAATTTCAATGGACATAAAAGGGCCCAAAATCTGGAACTCTGCCAGAAATCTCCAGAACCACTGACTCAGCCAGCATTTTCAAAACTACCGTTAAAAAACACCCTCTCTCCCTAATGTATCCCAACATCAGCTAAATATGTGAAAACTATACATATATCTATATTCTCAATATCACAAACATATATAAAACAATATAATCTTATTCTCAATATCTGTAATTCTCCTATCCATTAAAACATTCATTATGTCCCCTTTATGTAAATATGCTAGAATCCTCATTACCTATAATCATATTCAAACCTGTAATTCCTTAACCAATTAAACTTGATAAAAGCTATACAGCATGAACTAATAGATATTCAATTCTCTTTTATTCACTGTAACTTCTAAATTTATATTTACAACTACCTAAGAAATTGTATAAAACCACTCAAATTGTCATTACATTATTGATCTAAAGTTAGTCTTAAGTTTTCCTGAAATGCTCTGCATATTAAGGGGCTTTCTGCATGTACACTAAATGTCATTCATATTTTACAAACAGTGTATCATGCTGAAATAAGGTATCTTATCTTATAACTCATTTGTGCAGTAAACTGCTATGGATGATCTGTTTAGTTAGCCAATGCCCCCTCATTTCATCACATGACACCACCATATTTCACTACATGATTTATTCATTTATAATAAATTACTATAATTATAATCATAATAAAGGGATAAACCCACAAGGGTCATACAGTCATTTATAATAAAACACTAATAAATTTTATCCTATCTCAAATTCCTTGTTCTCCTGCTTGTTGATAAAGAAATGTTTGGAAATGCTTATGTGATTATTGAGCAATAAACAACTGTGAGCCATCTGTTTATATTTAATCAACTGACAGTTGTGGGTCAGTCATCTGGTGAGGTTAAGAGGGTAAACAACTTTCACAAGGCCTTATAAATCT